>NC_079193.1:45322932-45510432 GCF_029499605.1 Hyla sarda
GACAGTAACACTTTAAAATCTGCACCTCGTGTCTGCAAAAGTCCACAGCTTGTGGGTTACAATTGTAAGACATTCTGTATTCTGCTGCTGATTTTATCTGCGCAAAACCTCAGCATTTCTTCCATGTATAAGGGTATGCACACACTGAGGAATTCACTTTTATAATTCTACCGCCAATATTTCGTTCCAATTTCGCCTTGAGTGAAAGTTCTATTTATTTAATGATCTTTCTGCCACTCTGTTGAATTTCCGTAGATGAAGTTCCGACGTTGATTTTAAATTTTTTTGGGGGGGGGGAATTTACGGGTAAAAGCCCATTGAAGTTAATAGACTATTTTTCCTGACAAAATGTGCTTGCAGCGGAATTGACGTGGAATTGAAGCAGAATTTTCGCACTGAATTTTTAAAGGAGAATTAAAGGGGTACTCCGGTGAAAAACTTTGAGTGCTCTCTGCTGACACCTCTGTCCATGTCAGGAACTGTCCAGAGCAGTATAGGTTTGCTATGGGGATTTTCTCCTGATCTGGTTAGTTCCTGATACGGCCAGCAGATGTCCACAGAGAGCACTGTGGACAAGACAAAAAAGAAATTCAAAAAGAAAAGAATTTCCTTCTGTAGCATACAGCTTCTAAAAAAAAGTTATTTTACAAATCTGTTTAACTTTCTGGCACCAGTCGATATAAAATAAAATGTTTTCCACCGGAGTACCCCTTTAAGTACCAGCCAATGGTTGTAGTATTGACCCTCCTCCAGATTTCCTTTTAAAAATTCCACCTCAAAATCCTCCTCAAATTCCGCACCAATTCTGTGCCAGCACCAATTCTGCTCCAAGCAGAAGATGGCAGATTTGCTGAATTTTTCTGGCCTAAATACTTCCTCACCAATTCCTCAGTGTGAACAAACCCTAAATACCCTAAATTAAGAGTTACTTTAGAATTTTGTTCCGGGCATTAGGCCCAAAACACTTGCAAAACACCCATGAATGGCGGCGGTGGGACATCACGTCTCCAATCCCGGAAACTCAGAGGCTTCCGAGGTTGAAGCAGCAGCACGACACAGAATGCCGGGTGCTGCACGGAGAACGCGGGGGGTCCCATCGGCGGGCCCACCCTTTGGATAAGGGATAAGAGGTTTATGGCTACGTGTAATACAGTCGCCGCTACAGTATATGGTGTCAGTATCTATAAATAGACGTGTGCAGCGCAGAATAACACAATGCACAGTGTTCTGGCGTCTTATAATTTCTATAATCTCCTCCCTGTAATTCATGGCTCAGGGTTCCTTCCTTTCAGTAATTGTCTTTGATTCCTTGTGACGTAGATCCGCTCGGTTTGTCCGCTCTGAATGTCCCAAACCCATTGTGAGCACCGCCAACGGGATTACTATCAATTGCTGGTTATTAAATGAGGAAAATTCTTTCTTAATGCAATTGTTTGTTTCTACAAGTTCAAGACTAGGCCGATTCCCCCATTCATGACCAGACACACATTCTTTTATCTTGTTTGGTTATTCAGATTGTTTTTGCCTATTTTTATTTAAGTAATTTACAAATATGTTTTACTTTCTGGCACCAGTTAATAAAAAATAAAAAAAAATATATATATATATATATATATGTTTTCCAGTGGAGTACCCCTTTAAATGATACATTATATTTACAAAGTTACTCAACTGTTTATGAAGATTATTTCTAGATTGAAATAATAAAATGCTTCTTTAGGTACGTTCACACTTGTGTATTTTTGTTGCAGATTTGCTGCCCATTGACTTCAGCAGCAGATCTGCAGCAGAAAATATGCACATGTGAACGCACCCTTAAGGATACGTACGTACAGGCGGATTACCTGCAGATTTTCCGCAGCGTATTTGCTGCAGAAAATCTGCAACAGATTTTCCTACCATTGACTTCAATGGGTCCAAAGGAAAATCTGCAAATCTGCCTCTATTGAGGATTTCTGCTTGCCCATTAAAGTCAATGGTAGCAAAATCCGCTGTGGATTTTCTGCAGCAATTACGCTGTGGAAATTCCGCAGGTAATCCGCCCGTGTAAACGTACCCTTAGAGTACGTTCACACAGGTGGATTACCTGTGGACTTTCCGCTGCATATCTGCTGGGGAAAATCTGCAGAAGACTTTTCTACCATTGACTTCAGTGGGTCAGCAGAAAATCCACAATAGAGGCAGATTTGCAGATTTTCCTTCAGACCCATTGAAGTCAATAGTAGCAAAATCCACCGTGGACTTTACGCAGCAGAAAATCCACATGTAATCTGCCCGTGTGAACGTACTCTGGGGTGTATTCACATGTACAGTATACTGCGCATATTTGATGCACAGGATTTGAAGCTGCTGATTTCAATGTGCACTAAATGACTGAACACCGCTTCAGATCTGCAGGATACTGTACGTGGGAATAGACCCTCATTGTACATAAATTCCTTGTAAAACATAAAAGATTGTTATGGAGTTTGGGTACAAAGTAGTCGTCCCTACGAAACTGTATGAATTTTTCCAAATCCCTATTGTATTCTTCTCTCGCTAATGTCTCTTTCTCTGATCTAGTTGGACAGCGGCAGAAGACAGAACACGTGCGGGTGGCAGGAAAAGAAAAGTGCGCGTACTTCTTCTGGCAGGGTCGACAGGCAACGGTTAGCGAAAAGGGCACGTCAGCGCTAATGACGATCGAGCTGGATGAGGAGAGAGGCGCGCAGGCAAGTTACATTCATGAAATATTTCTTCTACACAATGTCTATACAGTATATATATATATATATATATATATATATATATATATATATATATATACATACATACAGTGGTCCCTCCACATATGATGGTAATCCGTTCCAAATGGACCATCGTTTGTTGAAACCATCGTATGTTGAGGAATCCGTGCAATGTAAAATATAGGACAGTGGTCTACAACCTGCGGACCTCCAGATGTTGCAAAACTACAACACCCAGCATGCCCGGACAGCCAACGGCTGTCCGGGCATGCTGGGAGTTGTAGTTTTGCAACATCTGGAGGGCCACAGGTTGAAGACCACTGGTATTGGAGGTTATACTCACGTGTCCCCGCCGCTCCGGACCGTCACCACTCGTCACCGCTGCCCTGGATGTCGCCTTCCATCGCTGTCGCTGCGTCCCCGGGTGTCCCCGACGCTCCGGTAAGGCCTCTGCTTCCCCGGCATCCTCGCTCTCCGTCGCCGCCATCACGTCACTACGCACGCCGCTCCTATTGGATGACGGGACGGCGTGTGCAGCGACGTGATGACGACGATGGAGAGCGCCGACGATGCAGGGATCCCGAAGAGGATGCGCCGGAGCCCCGAGGACAGGTAAGTGATCGTCAGCGGACCACACGGGGCACCGCAAACGGCTATCCGGTGGCAGCTGAAGCAGTCTGCGCTGCCGGATAGCCGTTTATGCGATGGCCCCGACATACAAAAGCATCGTATGTTGATGCTGCCTCTGAGAGGCCATCGTATGTTGAAATGATCGTATGTCGGGGCCATCGTAGGTCGGGGGAGTCACTGTATAATGTTAACATGATATCCTGGTGCGAAAAAAAATAAAACGGATCCACTTATACATGCCCCCCACATGCATGTGCACAGGGTTATTTCCTATACAGGTTCCTGGGTGGCTCTTGACCATCATAGCTGGAGAACGAAGTATGCAGCCATACAGGAAAAGTTATGATTTCCATGAAATAGAACTATAACCTTGGGTGTGCGGTGGCCACCTTGTATTTGGGCGAAAACTTTTTTTTGTTTGTTTTTTGTGTTTTTCCCAGTGTGTGTCTGTGTTCCTGTGTGTATTGCTCCTTATGTGTCTTACATCGGTCAGCCCCTGCTTACTCCCCTATACAGCTCTGTCAGCAATGACTTTTGTCATGAACAGAAGACACAAGATGTAAAGCGAGCCTTAGTCCTGATGTGATTCATTGTACATAGCTAGTAAAAGGGTAAAATGCCTGCATACATTTTGTATACCAGAGATAGTGAGTAGAGATGTGCGAACAGTAAATTTGATTCGTCACAAACTTCTCGGCTCGGCAGTTGATACCCTTTTCCTGCATAAATTAGTTCAGCTTTCAGGTGCTCTGGTGGGCTGGAAAAGGTGGATACAGTCCTAGGAGACTCTTTCCTAGGACTGTATCCACCTTTTCCAGCCCACGGGAGCACCTGAAAGCTGCACTAATTTATGCAGGATAAGGCATCAACTGCCGAGCCGAGAAGTTCGTGACGAATCGAATTTACTGTAAGTTCGCTCATCTCTAATGGTGAGTACAGGCTGCAGTAGTTTATTGTACAGATACATGATCTTTTATATATCATAACTGTTTGCAACACCAACATTTTCTAATATTCTAGGTCCAGGTCCTTCAAGGGAAGGAGCCGCCATGTTTTCTTCAGTGTTTTGAAGGGAGTATGATTGTGCACGCTGGGAGGAGAGAAGAGGAAGAAGAAAATGCCCAAAGTATGTCCCGATTTTTTTTTATTTTGTTTTTGTTTTTTTTATGGTTAATGAATGTAGAATATAACATTTTGTAATGGTTTCTTGTAATAGTCATTAGCCGCGTCCTCTGAATACATTCTGGTTTTGCTCTGAATAATCCTACTTAGCAGTCTATGATAAATACCAATGATCTGCAGTTTTTTTTCCCCTTCCTCTGACTCCTCTGTTTCCCTGCAGGTGACTGGAGACTGTATTGTGTTCGGGGAGAGGTTCCCATGGAGGGTAATCTCATTGAAGTGGCTTGTCACTGCAGCAGCCTCCGATCCAGGACATCCATGATACTGCTCAATGTCAATAAAGCCGTCATTTACCTTTGGCACGGCTGCAAAGCGCAGAGCCACACAAAGGAAGTAGGGAGGACTGCGGCCAACAAGATTAAAGAACAGTGAGTATGAAGGCTGCTGGGAACACTATGCAATGCCCTGAAAGGGATTATCCTTAATAAATGCCCTGAACTTGACCAGTGCTTGTGTAGGATATGAGAATTGGTAAGAATTTTTGAGATCCCAATTTTTAAGACATTGTACCCAAATTGCCAGCTGTTGCAAAACTACAATTTTGATCATTTCTTGACAGCCAAAGCTAAGTTCCACCAAAGTTAAAAGGGTCATCCATGAATTTTTTTATATAGATAGATAGATATATATATATATATATATATCTATCAATCAACTGGCTCCAGAAAATTAAACAGATTTGTCAATTACTTCTATTAAAAAATCTTAATCCTTCCAGTACTTATCAGTTGCTGACGATGAGTTTTTCTTTTCTAACTGCTCTCTGATGACACCTGTCTCGGGCGATGTCCAGAGTTGGAGCAAATCCCCATAGCAAACTTCATATGCTCCGGACAGTTCCTGAGACAGACAGACAGGTGTCAGCAGAGAGCACTGTTGTCAGACAAAAAAGAACAACTCAACTTGAGCCACTGATAAGTATTGGAAGGATTAAGATTTTTTAATAGAAGTAAATTACAAATCTGTTTAACTTTCTGGAGCCAGTTGATATATATTTAAAAAAAAAGTTTTTTCCTGGAATACCCCTTTAAGGTCCATTCACTCCGATGGACCTTATCTCTGCAGTACCAGAGACAGGCCATGGACAGGTGAGGCGCTACTGAAAGAAAGCAGGTTTTGTATTAATATAAATATATGATATATTTTGATGTGTAGATATTTAGATATATTTATTTAGTTATATATTTATCATATATTTTATATATTTTTGAACTCTGCACAATTCTCTTAAATGATGAAAAATGATATAATTTCAGAAACTTGATGTGACCCCCTTCTACAGTGTTTCCTAACCACTGTGCCTCCAGCTGTTGCAAAACTACAACTCCCAGCATGCCCAGACAGCCAAAGGCTGTCTGGGCATGCTGGGAGTTGTTGTTTTGCAACAGCTGGATGCACACTGGTTGGGAAACACTGCCCTACTGACTGCTAGAACAAAGCTTGACAGGTACTTGGCAAAACAGGCTGACAGAGATAAAATAATAATAATAAAGACAATTTGCAAACAAATCGAATAATATTGGTTCGGTTTATTTTTTGACAAGTATGAATTATATCCTACCCTCCTATAATGACATTGTTTTGTCACTACAGATGTCCTTTAGAGGCCGGGTTGCATAGCAGCAGCAAGGTGACTATATATGAAAGTGACGAGGGCTCCGAATCCCTAGGATTCTGGGATGCACTTGGCAGGAGAGACCGTAAAGCCTATGACTGCATGTTGCAAGGTAATCCTTATTTATAATATACATCCTCTCCATCTTCAGCTGGTATTAGGGGAACGTAATGCGGTCGTAGTATTGCGTCCATATTACGGTAGCAAATCTTGACCCAGCTTGTAGTCTAATGACACAAACTGACAGCATGATAGATCATTGTGATGCTGCCAGTTCAGGTTTTAGACTCTCTGTCTAACTACAATGGGCAGCGTGTATTATCAAATTTGAAATTTATAAACGGAACATTTTTGGGACACCTTTTGCTGCATATTATAATAACCTTTTTATGTATTGAAATTTATGCTGGTTCAGAGATATATAATTAAATAAATAGATTTTTCTATTTTCTGATGATAAATTTTGACTATTTGTGAGATGTTCAAAGCTTGGGATATTTCTTTTTATAACCTATCCCTGCTTTGTACTTCTTCACAACCTCATCTCTGACCTGTTTGGAGAGCTCCTTGGTTCTCATGAGGCTGTTTGTTCAATAATGCTCTCTAGCAAACTTTTAGGCCTTCACAGAACAGGTGTATTTGTATTGAGATTAAATGGCAGATTGGTGGACCCTATTTAGTATTTATGGGGGGAATTCATCAAACTGTTTACCCTGTGGGGCTCTTTTAGGGTAGGGTCACACGTAACGGATCCGCAGCGTATTTTACACTGTGGATCTGCAGATGACAGGCCCTGGAGTGAGCCCCCTGCCTGTGCAATCTGCTGTTACAAGCTGACTGTATTAAACTGCGCATGTGCAGTTTCTACTAATAGACATGGTGGCTGCTCCTCTGCTCCCTCAGCTAGGCAGAGAGCGGCCGCGATGTCCGAGAGTAAACTGCACATGTGCGCACAATTTACTACAGTCCTGCAGATACCTGTGTGTGCGCTCGTAGCAGCGGATTGCACAGGCCAGGGGCTCACTGT
The DNA here is from genome assembly GCF_029499605.1 of Hyla sarda. Classification (NCBI taxonomy): domain Eukaryota; kingdom Metazoa; phylum Chordata; class Amphibia; order Anura; family Hylidae; genus Hyla; species Hyla sarda. Next base: position 45,330,113 of record NC_079193.1, read on the forward strand.
CATCGGCAGATCCACAGTGTAAAATACGCTTCGGAACCGATAAGTGTGACCCTATCCATAGTCTGATTTTGTTTTCATTTAGAGCATTTTAGAACCATAACCAGGTTGTGGACTGCTTTAGAAGAATTTATCAAATGCGACTTATTAGAAAAAGTCGCAAACTTGTCACATGACCTCTTTTACACGCTAGCTCAGACTTACCGAATTTTTCGCCATATAAGACGCTTCGGCATATAAGACGCAACCAATTTTAAAGGAGGAAAATCTAGAAAAAAAGATTCTGAACCAAATACACTGTAAAGTATAGGACAGTGATCTTCAACCTGCGGACCTCCAGATGTTGCAAAACTACAACTCCCAGCATGCCCGGACAGCCGTTGGCTGTCCGGGCATGCCAGAAGTTGTAGTTTTGCAACATCTGGAGGTCTGCAGGTTGAAGATCACTGGTATAGGAGGTAACACTGACGTGTCCCCGCCGCTCCGGACTGTCACCACTCTTCACCGCTGCCCTGGATGTCGCCCTCCATCGCGTCCCTGTCGCTCCGGAACGTCTCGCTCTCCGTCGCCGTCATCACGTCGCTACGCACGCCGCTCCTATTGGATGACGGGACGGCGTGTGCGATGATGCGATGGATGACGTGATGACGATGGAGAGCGCCGGCCATGCAGGGGATCCCGGCACGGAACAGTCATTCACCGATCGGACACCGAGGAGGCAAGTAAGGTCCCTCCCGGTGTCCTGTAAGCACACTGCAGCGGTCCCGAACAGCCCGACTGAGCAGCCGGGTTGTTTTCACTTTCGCTTCAAACGCAGCGGTCAGCTTTGATCACCACGTCTGAAGGGTTAATACAGTGCATCACCGCGATCAGTGATGTCCTGTATTTGCCGCGGGTCCTGGCCGTTGATGGCCGCAGGGACCGCCACGATGTGTATTTGCCATATAAGACGCACCAACTTCCCCCCCCAGTTTTCGGGAAGAAAAAGTGCATCTTATACAACGAAAAATACGGTACTTCCACCAGCCCTACAAACGCATCTAAACTGCCACAATGCTGAAGTGATGTGGCCGTGCAACAGTTTCATAAATTGCTGCAGGCACTTCAAGATCACTGCAAGAGTAGACCATAAATAATAAATCCCCTCCCATGTGACTAATGAAGGCAATTGGTTGTGCCAGATGTTTGTTAGGGGTTTCACAGTAAATGGAGGTGAACAGATGTTCATCCCTTTTTAGATTTTTATTTGTAAATTAATTTTTGAAATCAATGTGATATTTCCTCTACTTCCAAATGATGGATTATATTTTGTTGGTTCATTAGATAAAATAACAACAATGAAAAATAAATTTGTATCTGTGGTTATACAAAATGTAGAAAAGTCCAAGGTGGTTAAATACCTATGCAAGCCACTGGATATTGCACCACCTGCTGCCAGATCCTGAATTGTCATTTTTTGATGCTGGGCATCGATATACAGAAATCTATGGTACTGATGTGATAGTCTGACCCCACTTGGGTTAGAACCTCTATAAAGTTAAAAGCAAAAATGGATAAGGGTGCGTTCACACTACGGAATCTCCGCTCGCTGAATTCCGCGAGCGGAGATTCCGCCTGGCGGCCGCCGCCTAGGGTGCTTCGGCGCTAGGGCCGTGGGGCACTGCGCTGTCACCGTTGACGGCTATGCAGTGCTCGCGGAATCCGCACAAAGAATGAATATGTTCTTTCTTTGCGCAGAACAATTTCAGCGGCGGAAATTCCGCAGTGTGAACGGGTCTCGCGGAGACCCATTCACACTAATGTTAAGTTCACACCGTGGAATTCCGCTCGTGGAATTCCGCAATAATTCCGTAGTGTGAACATGGCCTTAAGGTGAAAGTTCTGGATGGCGTCTTCCCTATGAATAACTTCCCAAAGTTTATTAAAACAAAATGGCAATTTATTGGTAAAAGATGCGACTCACAAGTTTTGAACCCGTAACGGGTTGAAAACTTGTGAGTCGCATCTTTTACCAATAAATTGCCATTTTGTTTTAATAAACTTTTGGCAAGTTATTCATAGGGAAGACGCCATCCGGAATGTCCACCGTTATCCATTTTTTTGCTTTTAACTGTATCATACCGTACCTATTGGTTACGGTCAAGGACGCTGAGGCAGCCCACCCCTCTGCGAGTCTACATGCACATCAAGGTGCTGTGCTCTCAGCAAAACACCATATGTTAAGTTCAGCAAACGACACCTGAACATATTACAATATTCCACTAGGAGCGCGCCTCTTCTTTTTTCTTTATTTCCCAGAACATCTATAAAGACACCTTTTGAGTTGTTTTTTATTAAAGCATATAAAACATAATATTCACAGCTTATGAGCTTCATGAGGCTACTAAGAAAACAGATTAAGACCATTTCAGTGTTTTATATCTAATCCTGCCATATTTATTTTTTCCATGTCTTAACAGATCCTGGGAAATTTAACTTCACACCAAGGTTGTTCAGCCTCAGTAGTTCATCTGGAGAGTTCACAGCTACAGAATTCATGTACCCATCCAGGTTGCCGTCAGTGGTGAATTCCATGCCTTTCTTACAGGAGGACCTCTACACAGCCTCGCAGCCAGGCAAGTACTCTCCACTATTGTAGCTAGTATTGGATAGGACACAGATATTGGCGCAAACTTTGTGAAATCTGAATCCATTCTTGTGACTGTCTTCCATATAACCCTGTTCACACGTAACAGAAAATGACTTTATGGGTATTTGTCAGTGCTGCATAAATAAGTATCATGCTTGTTATATCTGGGGATTCTACACATAAATTCAGAGGACCTTAGTGACCCTAGTGAATAACAATGAGGCTAATACTCCCTACCAGTGACTGTGAATCTGAGGTTCAGTCTTGGAAACACATGTTGGATTTGAAAGCGACCTATGAACACTTATAAAGGACTTGTCACAGGGCAACACCTATGGAATGTAAAATTGTTCTTAAATGCCTGATCCTTTTTTTTTTTTTTGGGCTAAATCATTCAGACTTATAATGTTCTGCACGGAATTATAGGTGCATTGCCTTTTGCATTGGTTCCGATGGGGATTCCCTTTGGCCATTAATCATTTCATCATTCTATAGGGGGTAATAAAAATCACTGCACAACGGGAAATAATTTCGAGCAGACACTCCAAAACTCCGTTGTGTACCCGCCCTAAGTGTTATGGACCTCACCTAGATAAATGAAATGTAACCTTATTTTCTTATCAGTGGTCTTCAAACTGTGTCTCTCCAGCTGTTGCAAAACAACAACTCCAAGTATGACCAGACCAGGCATGTTGGGAGTTGTAAATTTGCAGCAGCTTGAATGCCACCATTTGAAGACCACTGCTTTACATCATAGTGACATTTCGTAGATTTTGCGAGTCTTTCATGATCACTTAAATGAAGGGACAGAAGCGCTAAGCTGAGCACTGTGCCCATTCACATCCGCCTGGACACTCTTAAAAAGCCAAGATGTGTACGGTGTACAGTTTTATGGAGAATATCTTAGCCTTTCCATGAATCTCTACACCTCCTGTCAAAGGAGTCTGCAGAACCAAGGGGCACATCGCTCAGCAGAATGTTTTTGTACCTTTTTATCTGCAGTTATGGGTGTCTGGCTACCCAGGACCCCCACCGATCAAAGTGTACCACTATGGCAAGTTATAAGTTAGTAAAAATAATAAAAAAAAAAATAAAAAAAATTTAATTATATATATATAAAAAAACAGGCAATACACGTAAGACCAATTGTGTCCATTTCTTTTACTCATTGACGTAAATAATCATAGTCAATAATTGGCCATTCAGTGTTTCAGCAGACATTGGCCATCAGATTATTTTCCAGCTTAGCATTGGTTAAAAATGTGCGACTGAGTGATGGTGCAATCATGTCATGCGCATGTGTTTTTCTATGTTATTGAATGTAAAGTGCCAGATTCTTTTTTTTCCATTCATGTTTAGTGTTATGGACCTCATGTCACTTAACAAGAATCTGCTTAAGGGTAGGGTCACATGTGCCGTATTTTAATTTGCGTATTTTCCTGCTCATTGAAGTCAGTGAGTAAAAAATACGCAGCAGTAAATACACTGCAAAATACGGTATGTGGGACCACATCCGATATCTGCGTTGTCTACATCATAGCGACATGTAGGAGATTTTGGACAACAGGGATCTGAGTGCGAGACCTACATGATTGCTAAAAGGAATGGACAGAAGCGCCAAATTGAGTACTGTGCCCATTCACTTAGGAATATATGCCAATATAGATCAATAAAATGATTTATTATTACACCAATGCTAAGCTGAACACTAAGATGGCGCCGCCGGCAACGCAATAATCCATTCTGTGCTCTGCAGACACTTATCAGCTTTATTTCTCTTTAATGCAGCTCTCTTCCTTGTTGACAATCATCACGAGGTTTACCTCTGGCAAGGCTGGTGGCCCTCGGAAGATGATATTACTGGGTCCGCACGGATACGATGGGATACAGACAGGAAAAGCGCAATGGAGACTGTGCTACAGTATTGCAAAGGTAAGGAGCCCGAGATGAGAGATAAAATAAATATATATATATATATATATATATATATATATATATGTATATATATATGTATATATATATATATATTTTATGTTCCCACATAACTTCCGTACGGCTGGAGATATTTCAATAATATCTGGTCACATATTACTTACATGTCAAATAAAAATATATGATAGTTAAATTAACGCTTACCTATACCCTTATATAAAAGATGGGTTTTTGTTTCAAGTCCCATGCGAGTATATGGGACTTCCAGTACCTTACTCCACAAGCTTCGCTCTGCGTCTCCTGGTGAATGTGTTTATCCAGCTTTCAAGCCACACCCCATCTCACAAAGACACGCCCACTGTTTAAGCCACACCCCTTTTATTATCTACCCTTTTTGTGCATCGGTCAGTCCCACAAAGCCACGCCCAGTCCCACAAAGCCATGCCCCCTTCTATTTTCAGCTTACAATATCTTCATCACAAATCAGTCCCACCTGAGGACAGGACATGAGGTCGTGATAGGGGGACGGGATAGGAGGTCGGGATAAAAGGATGGGATATGGTGTTGGGATATAACAACAATATATGAGGATGGGATATGAAGTCAAAATCTTCCTTTGTTGATTTAGGTATAACTATTAGCATGGGTACAGTCCTCTTCAAGACAACCAAGTGGCGGGGTATGCAATGCTCTTCTTATAAGACCAGTGTTTCCCAACCAGTATGCCTCCAGCTGTTGCAAAACTACAATTCCCAGCATGCTGGGCATTGTAGTTTGGCAACAGCTGGAGGCACACTGGCTGGAAACCACGCTATTAGACTGATGTAGAATACGACTCACTTCAGCACACTACAAAGATAGAGTCTCCAGCTTGTATACATTTACATTCATGATTACACAACAAAATTCTCATCCCGAATGGATGACGATCATCAATAAATAACAAAGCCGCCAACCAACCCCCCCACCCGCGGGGAACCATCACACCTATAGTCTGCCTGCTGAGTGTTGTAGTTTTGCAGCCACTGTAGAGCCACAAGCTGGATACTGCTATACTCTCCAATAAGTTACAGAATACTCCCATAGAGATGCCGCACTGTCATTCTTGTTCCAATACAATGAGGCTTTATTCTATTCCTCAAGGCTTTGATATAGGAAGAAAAGTTCCCTGTGATTTATAAGCGCTACGAGGGGAATTCTGCTTATGCAGCTGGTGTAATCCCTTGGCGCTGGGTCAGACTGCATTGTCTCATTCACTTTTGAATAGAACCGGGTTCAGTTGTTCATTTATTCATTTATTTATTTTTATTATATGTATTATGTTCATGTTATGACTTAAAGCAAACCTGTCATTTAAGGTGACTTTTCAGGATAAGCGGTCCTGTGCACATGAGGAGCAGCACGATTTCTGGCCATTGTATAACTTGTATATTGAATTCTGCAAGCTTCATCTATAATTTTCATTTCTCCCAGAGCTGGTGGGCGGAGCTCCCTCCTCCCCCCTTTATAGACTTGTAAGGCTTGTGTTGCAGACACAGGACAAAGCTGAGATGGTTTACAGTCTCACAGGAGAGGGGGGAGAAGAAAGAAGCTCGAGAAAAAAGGATTTTTGTTTATTAAGATGCATTACAAAGTTTCTTCCCCTGTACTGTTGATCCATGCAAAGTTTGTTTAAATGACAGTCTTTTTTTTCATTTACTTTGTGTTTTAGGCAAAAATAGTAAAAAACCACCCAAGTCCTATCTAATTCATGCCGGTCTGGAACCTCTGACGTTTACCAACATGTTCCCCAGCTGGGAGCACAGAGAAGACATCGCCCAGATCACAGAGAAGGTGGGCTAATGTATTGTTTTAATTATTATTGTTATTATTATTTTATTGTTGTTGTTGTTATTATTTTGTTGTTGTTGTTGTTGTATTAATAACAAGAACAATATTATTGTTATTATTTTATTATTATGTTATTATTGTATTATAGTTTTTAGTTTATTATTATTATTGTAGTAGTTGTAGTCGTATTATGTTAATATTTTCCTTGTTGTTGTTGTTATTTGTTTTTATCTAGTCTATTTTTTTGTGTTTTCTACAGGATGCTGAAGTCTCCAGTCAGATAATCCTTGTAGAAGACGTTCTGGCCAAACTCTGTACAAAGATCTACCCCCTGGAGGAACTCCTTGCCCGCCCTTTGCCTGAGGGAGTGGACCCCTTAAATCTTGAAATTTATCTCTCTGATAAAGATTTTGAGGTAAATTGCATTTACTGACGTGCTACACATATTAACGGGGGGGGGGGGGGGGGGGTTGTACTTGGCCTAATGCACAGGATAATTCATAAATGTCTCTATGGAGATAGGTTCATCAATCCAAAGTGGATGGTGGTGGCTGAAATGAGCCAGTGCTTACTATGGATTGATGAACCATTGATCAGTCTCCTGTGTATGGACAGAATATTTACTTATTCTCTTAGTCGCAGAGCAGTGGTCTCCAAACTGTGTACCCCCAGCTGTTGCAAAACTACAACTCCCAGCATGCACAGACAGCCAAAGGCTGTCCGGGCATTCTGGGATCTTTGGTTTTGCAACAGCTGGAGGCACACTGGTTGGGAAACACTGTTCTATTGTTATTTATTGGACCTTCTAAGGCTTTTAATCAACTTTTTATTTGCATAAACACCTTGGTTTAGATTGCTTGTATTTTTCATTGTTGTAGTAAATTGGACCTCCTGGGACTTGTAGTTCTACAGGTATTACATCAACCTTTTTTTGCATAAGCACTTTGGTTCAGATTGCACTAGTCACCTTATTTTGCTTTAGTTTGCACATTAGGGATTACAGTACTTCTTTGTTTTTGCACATAGATTTTTATTTTTTCATGTCCTTTGGGGGGGGGGGGGGGGGGGGGGTTATATATCGTGTGAGTTAGTTGTATCAGAACCATATATAGTGAAATTGGCTCCACCAGGGGAGGCAGTTGCACTATATTATTGCATAAGTATATATTTTTTATTGTGGAATCTACTCTTTTTATTTTGTATATTGATGCCCAAGATTAACACCTTAAGGGTATAGGGCATGTATGTCACAGTCCCTGTGTATGAAGCACAATCACGCGCTGAACATGTTTCATACCCAATAAATATCGTCTGCCATCAGCGACCAAGACTTACCCCTAACCCTTCTGATGCCGCAATCAAATTTGATTGTGACATCTAAAATCTGAAAATCTATGTTCTGCATAAGTCAGGGGGCTGATCAGGACCTCCACAAGGTCCCAGCAACCCCCTTACCAGTGTCCAAACAATCAGATTGGTGCTCAGAGTATGCAGGCAAGCCTGTTTAATGGGGTACTCTGCCAAAAAATCCAAAGGATAGGGGATAAGATGTCCGATTGCAAGGGTCCCACCACTGGGGACCCCCACGATCTCCAGCACGGCACCCCAGTCATCCGTGCACGGAGCGAACTTCAGTCTGTGCTAGATGACTGCAGACTACAGCCGCCATGCCCCCTCCATTCATGTTTCTGAATGATTTTTGGTATCACGTGGGCAGAAATTTCTCAACTATTAAAATAAAATGTTAATTAAACCGCACGGTCAATGGCGTAAATATACAAAAAGAATACCGAAGTCCAGAATTGCGTATTTTTGGTCACATCATACACTAGAAAAATGGTACCGATAATAACTTCAGATCATGGTGCACAAAATATATGTATACGGAAAAATATATGTTGTAGGGGTCAGAGGACATTTTTAAGCATACAAATTTTTGGTCAACAAGTCATAATTTTTTTTAAAAGCAGGTACATAAAACACATATACAAATGGGGTGTAAACCATGAAGCGCACTGCGCACACCCACTCCCCCCCCCCCCCCCCCCCCCCCTCCCGAAAAAAAAAATGTTTTGGCAAAAGTTGCGTTTTTCTTTTCATTACAACATACAATTGGTCCTGCATAAAACTAGCTCACAAATGGCCCTGTAGGTAAAAAAAAGGTAAGACACTTATAGCTAAAAATTAAATGTGAGTAGATAAAATTAAAAAAATCACTGTCTCCTTAAAGGGGTACTCCGCCCACAGACTTCTTATCCCCTAATTGAAGGATAGGTGGATAAGATGTTTGATCACAGGGGTTCCGCCACTGGGATGGGGGATAAGATGTCTGTGGGTGGAGTACCCCTTTAAGTGGTTAAAGGGGGGAGTCGTGTTGTAGGAGTATATATTGGTTTACTCCACTCCCAATTTGCATACACATTTTTAGGTATACTGTTTGTCTCTGTTATCAGTAAATACTGTCATTTCTTTCATTTTGGGGTGCAGGATTTTATATTCGTTCCTATCATTTTTATCACTTTGGATTGAAGAACACGGTCCTGTGTATGGACAGGCTATTACTTAGTCACCGAGTAATATATACGTTTTAATGCAAACACACAATTAAAATGTATCTGTATAATGTCTGACCTGGTGGTTGCTGCACCCGTCTATTTGCTTTGTGGTACAATATGTAAAGCAAAAAGTTCAAAAAAATTAAATAAATAAAAAGGCTCCTACTAAAGATGAGCAAATGTCTTATCACCTATCCAAAGGATAGGGCAGTATTTCCCAACAAGAATGCCTCCAGCTGTTGCAAAACCACAACTCCCAGTATGCCTTAGTACAGCACTCGAGCATCTACCATACAAATGAATGGAACATGTGCCGTCTACAGCTCGTCCTTTTTCTGACAGTCAGTGCCTCGTTTCGGAGATGGTGGTGGGGTCCGACTTATCCCCTATTGCAGGGTTTCCCAACCAGGGCTCCTCCAGCTGTTTCAATGCTACAACTCCCAACATGCTCGGACATCCAAAAACTCTGGAGGTCACTAGCGTTCAGACCCCCGGCAAATCCAAATTTCAAGCAGCAGTTGTCAATTCGTTTTACCTAGAAAAAGTAGTTCCGCTTTCCGAGCACTTGAAAAGCGGAACTGCTTTTTCTAGACAAAACAAATTGACCACTACTGCTTACAATTGGGATTCAGCAATTTATACGAAGTTGGTTCGTCTCTAGCTCCTAAATTAAAATATTTTCTTGGATGAGAAAGATCAGTGTTGGGCGCTTTGCTCTCTCTTGGTCAAAGCTGTGGAGACGTGCCAGGAATCCGAGGTGTAATAGGTGCCTGACGATACAGAAAGGCCTGTCCTTGTCACAAGTCAAGTGCCCCTTCCCATTCCCCTCGTTGTTGGGTAGTCATTCCCTGCACTTTTTTGCAGTTTGCAGGTGTTTAAAATTCCTGGCAACTTCTGAGCCCGAGACTATTACCTAGATTATTTGCTGTCCTTTTCACTGGTTCCTTAGTTTATATCAGTGTTTCCTAACCAGGGTGCCTCCAGCTGTTGCAAAACTACAACTCTCAGCATGCCCGGACAGCCTTCAGCTGTCCGGGCATGCTGGGAGTTGTAGTTTTGCAACAGCTGGAGGCTCCCTGGTTTATGTCAATAGACGCTACACGTAATTCTGTGTTATAGAAATAATATTTAGGAAGAATATTCCTGTGCACAGACAAGAAAATATATTGACATGGCTGAAAATTCAGCTTCTGAAAATGTGCGGAATATATGTCTGACGAACGCGCTCAAAATCTGCATAGATTTAAGGCGCAGACTTTATGCAGATTTTAAAGCTTCTGTTCATTTCAGTGGGAGAAATCCTCACGGAATTTCACTATTTATTTATTTTTAATTTACTTACTTTACTTTTTTTATTTTAGATATATATATATATATATATATATATATATATATATATATTTTAATATTACTGGTAATTATTTAATTTATTAATTAAATAATGTATCCATTTATTTAGAGATGTTTTTATTTAGTAATTTTTTTTATATGAATGAATTTATCAATTAAATAATTAATACATTTATTTATAGATTTTTTTATTTATTAAAATGTTTTTCTTTTTTTTTTTTTTTTTTATTAAAGCTCACAGTCTTGAGACATATTTGCTATAAGTCCCATACAAATCTATGGGACTTCTGGGAAATCCGTCTCCAGATTTCTATAGTCTCAGGCTCAGTTACAAGAAATTTGAAACCCATATCCTCCCACCATGACCATCATGAGAGGTATGCTTTAAAGGGGTACTCCCCTGGAAAACTTTTTTTTTTTTTTTTAACCAACTGGTGCCAGAAAGTTAGACAGATTTATAATTTACTTCTATTAAAAAATCTTAATCCTTCCAGTACTGATCAGCTGCTGTATGCTCCACAGGAAGTTCTTTTCTTTGTTAATTTCCTTTCTGTCTGACCACAGTGCTCTCTGCTGACCCCTCTGTCCATTTTAGCAACTGTCTGGAGCAGGAGAGTTTTGCTATGGGGATTTACTCCTACTCTGGACAGTTCCTAAAATGGACAGAGGTGTCAGCAGAGAGCACTGTGGTCAGACAGAAAGGAAATTCAAAAAGAAAAGAACTTCCCCTGGAACATAAAGCAGCTGATATGTACTGGAAGGATTAAGAAGTAATTTACAAATCTGTTTAACTTTCTGGCACCAGTTGATTTAAAAAACAATGTTTTCCAGTGGAGTACCCCTTTAAGTTCTGTACACTTAATGTTTCCTTGGAAAATAGTTTTAAAGAGCCTTTTTATCTTGAAAAACACGTTTGTACACAAAGCAAATCACGCAGGAGTATGGAACCTTCTGACAAGTCCACCTTAAAGAGATACTCTCCTACGCCTGCTTGCTCTTGCACATGCTTGCTCACGTTTTCTCACGTGCACTGTCACAGTTGTGTGATATTTGCTTGCTGTAACGTAGTTATCCCAATATTAGGTCATCACTATCCACAGTATAGGCGATAGTTAACTGCTCGGTGGGGGGTCCGACCACTGATCACGAGAATGGAGGTCAGTTGTCCCCCAAGGGAATGGATCGGCAGCATGCATATTTGGTCACTGCTTCATACGTTCTCAATGGGACTTCCAAACGTTGCTGAGAACTGAACTTGACAATGTTTGGACGTTTCATAGACGTAAATAAAGCAGTGACCGAGCATGCACACTCCTCCTCCTCCTTTCATGCAGGGGATAAGTATCCGTGCTCACGATTGGAGAGGTCCCCTCTGATCAGCTAGTTATCCCCTATATACAGGATAGCAGATAACTTTCAATATTGAGAGAACCCCTGTAAAAGGGTTGTCTTGGGGAGCAGATAAGGTCCTACCTGTTCATCTCCTGGTCGTCTCTGTGTTTCCTGGTTGTCTCTGAAGTATACTGTTCAGGGGCGGATGCTCGTCCTGATCATCGCATGCGGGCGAGCGAAACTACACACACACACGCAATGTCCAATAGATGTGTGATGTTACCCGTGTCATGGCGACATCGTGCATCTATTGGACATCCTGTGTAGGCGCGTAGTTTCACCCACACGCGATGATCCAGACAAGCACTCGCCTCCTTCTGTCTCGGAGCAGTATACTTAAAAAATGACCATGGAGCAGGAGTAGAGCACCGCAGAGCAGCACAAGAAGACCATCACGATAGCAAGATCAGCCGACACTGCTGCCTATAGTGTCCAGCGCACTGGTAGAGACCCGCTCTAGCGTGAGCGATGGGTACTCCCCCACTACCAGTGCTCAGTCTTATGCAGCAAAGGGATCCAAACACAAAGAAGACCAGATGACGGCACTCACCATAAAACGGGATATCTTTACTCTTCAGTTGCAAAGAGACCCATACAGGTCAGGGAGTGACACAGACAGCGGGGAGCGCATGCGCTCTCTTTGTCACTCCCTGACCTGTATGTGTCCCTTTTCAACTGAAGATTGTAACTCTCATTAAAATTTTTTTTGCTATTGCACTCCTTATGGTAAATAAAAATTATTTCTAATATAATTTGTTTAAAAAAAATAAATAAAATGAAGTTTTCTATGTTTTATTTGTGCTTAAAAAAAAGCTCAAGAGCACATTCCCCCCCCCCCCCCCCCATCTCATACACAGACTTCGGACCGAAGCCCAAACACAGGAAGTGCAGCCTGGAGTGCTGAGGGGTGTGTGTTCAGCCTCATCCAATCATAGCTCCTCTCACACTTAACTGCCGTATGCTATTGGTTGGACACACCCCCTCAGCACTCCAGGCTGCACTTCCTGTGTTTGGGCTTCGGTCCTAAGTCTGTGTATAAGATGGGGGGAAATGTGCTCTAGAGCTTTTTTAAGCACAAATAAAACATAGAAAACTTCATTTAAAAAAAAAAAAACTAAGTATATTAGAAATATTTTACCATTTACCATAAGGAGTGCAATAGCAAAAATTAGTTTTAATGAGAGTGCCCATTTAAAGATTTCAGGCTTTATGGTGAGTGCCGTCTTCTTTGTACAAGTAGGACCTTATCTGCTCCCTGGACAACCCTTTTAACATCCAGTACCTTTCCTCTACTTTAGAACCTCATTTAATGATCACAATATATTTTCAGATTGCATTAGAAATGTCTAGAGAAGAATACAACACACTGCCATCCTGGAAACAAGTCAACGTCAAAAAGGCTAAAGGACTCTTCTAGAGAGATCACGTCGTCTTGACCTTCCCTCACGGTTTGCTGGATCATCTGTGAGCCTGCAGTTCTCTTCCAGACGTCTCTCCACTTTACTGCAGAATTTTGCACTCGCTGTCTTTACGTTACGTGCACAGTTCAGTGTACCGTCTTACAGCCCTGTGTACGGCCGCTGTGGATAGGACGATGAAATGAAGGACAATTATGTGAGATCCGATGACTGTGGTTACTACGCTGCCTGTTGACTCCTGTCCCCTTGTAAATGTACTGAAAGAGCCACTGAGGAAGAGGAGTGTTACTCCCAAGAAACCCGCAAGTATCTACCGTGCACTTAAGCTAAACGCAAACTTTATTCCTTGGCTGGAAACGTTACAGTTTTGGATCTTTTTTTTTTCTTTTGTAAATGTTTAGTTTGTCTGAGTCAATAGAATGTATTTATATCGACACTGTGTATTTAACTATGCAATATAATCACTGTGTAAGATTTGTGTGTTATGACACAAACCGTAAAATACAATGCCAATACTGTGCTAACGGCGGATAACCTCAGGTTGTCTGTATACCATATGCATTTGTGATATATTTTTTTTCTCTTTTTTTGCATGTGGTGGTTAGTATTACGATGGTCACATCCTGTGTGGACTTGCTTCTCTCCACTGTGCCCTATAATGGTGCAAAAAAAAAGTGAAAAGGCTGAGTTAGCTCTTCCCCCATCTACAGTCCTACATTGGCGCATTGGCCCCCACAGACGCATTGCTAGATTTATTCACAGATTTGTTTTTTTTGCCTTTTTGCTTACATGTCAGACTAAAGGGGCTAATAAGCGACTGTATAGTGCCTTGTTTTTTTTTTGTGTACAGTTTATATACAGCAAAAAATGTAGTCTGCATTTTGGACGCAGTTATAAAAAAAAAAAAAAAAGCATCTGATATTTGTACTTTATAATAGAAGACATCTCAGTTTCTAATACCTGATGTAAACTTTAAACATGTATTTTGTGATATAAGATCCCAAATTAAAAAAGAAAAAAAAAGCTTCACAGAATGTTGTTGTGTTGTATTCAAGGGGTTATCCAACATAAGGTGATTTACCTGTCAGCCAGTAATGGACAGGCTTACCAAGGATCCGTTCTTGTGTTGGTGGTAAATGGCGGTGTCCTGTTTCCCCCATCACACTGCTGGCTTGTTTGTGTGAACTGGTTATTTCCTGTGTCTGTGCCCTCCCTCTAACTACAGTACTTATGATCGCTTGTTTCTAGGTGGGAGGTGACTTTTCTCCCTCCCACACATCAACAACCCCTCCCGTTGCAGAACAGCTAGGCTCCCTTCCATGTGTGCTGTGCTTGAAACTACAATTCCCTGCAGTACTGTAGAGAATGATCTCTCCACCCCCACCCAGTGGCGGCTCCATACATTAAAGCACAGGCATGCTCCCTTTCAACACCTGACTTGAGAATCATTGTCTTGGGCTGTACTGCAACCTGGGAAAGTCCCTAGACAACACTCATTTTGTATGCTGCTTAAATGGAACATCTGGGGAAATGATCACATAAGGATTGTAAGACCAGCCATCAAACACAGGTACAGACACTGGAAAAAATGTCAGAATTCCCCTTTAATGTCATAAGAAGCTTTGTACCTCCTGCCTTAGAAAATGGATTTCAAGAGATACAAAGCTAAACAGCCAGAAACATGAATATGCATACAGAACCGCACAGAGGATGCTACAGTAATGTAAAAGTGTACATCTGAGGGAAACATGTTTTCTATATGATGGGTTCAAATTTAGGGTGCTCAGGGCATCAATTGATTCTTTCCTGCCTTTTAATACTCGGACACGAGTACAGAAAAAAACACAGGGAGGAATAAATAATTGGTTTTACCCTTTTATTTGTTGTTAAAAGGCGCAAATGTTTGCGCAATGGATGATTTTCACAAAAGTTTTTTGACTTTTCATTTAAACTCCTTTAACCCCTTAAGGACCAAGCACGTATGAGTACGTCCCTGCACCCTGGGTCTTACCAGGCACGTACTCATACGTCCGTGGGAATTTCGGTCCCCGCCGGGCGGGGACCGGACCGGGGTGACTGCTGATATCGATCAGCAGGCACCCCACACAAATGCATCAGACCCCCCCCCCATGTCGGCGATCAGCGCAAATCGCAAGTGAATTCACACTTGCGATTTGCGCGATTCCGGGTCATTCCGGGTCTATGGTGACCCGGAATATAAGGGGGATCACGGGTGTCTAAGACACCCACAATCCCCCTGAAGAGATAGGAGTGAGGTGGCAGGGGTGCCACCCCTCCTATCCCTGCTATTGGTGGTCTAGACGCGACCACTAATAGCAGATCGTGGGCGGGGGGGTTAACTTTCGTTTTCCCCGTCCTGCCCTCCCACAATAGGCGGGGCAGAACGGGGAAATGACAGAGGACCGGCGCCGGAGTCCACTTACCGATCTGCGGAGGCTGCGGGCGACGATCAGGGTCGGAGATCGGCGGGCGGCGATGTCGTGCAGCAGGCTCCCTGGATCAGACGGAAGCCGGTAAGTTGCCTAGCAACATCTGGAGGGCTGCAGTCAGAGACCACTATATAGTGGTCTCTATACTGTAGCACTCCAGATGTTGCAAAACTACAACTCCCAGCATTCCCAGACAGCTGTTTGGGCATGCTGGGAGTTGTAGTTTTGCAACAGCTGAAGGGCTACAGTTTGAGACCACTATATGGTAGTCCCTGAACTATAGCCCTCCAGATCTTGCAAAACTACGACTTCTAGCATGCCCACACAACTGTTTGCTGTCATGGCATGCTGGGATTTGTAGTTTTGCAGCATCTGGAGGTCCACAGTTTGCAGTGGTCTCTATACTGTAGCTCTCCAGATGTTGCAAAACTGCAAATCCCAGCATGCACAGACAGCAAACAGCTGTCTCAGCATGCTGGGAGTTGTAGTTGCGATCCCTCCAGCTGTTGCATAACTACATCTCCCAGCATGCCCTTCGGTGATCAGTACATGCTGGGAGTTGTAGTTTTGCAACAGTTGGAGGCACACTGGTTGGAAAATATTGAGTTAGATAACAGAACCTAACTGAAGGTTTTCCAACCAGTGTGCCTCCAGCTGTTGCAAAAGTACAACTCCCAGCCTGCATGGTCTGTCAGTACATGCTGGGAGTTGTAGTTTTGAAACAGCTGGAGGTTTGCCCCTCCATGTGAACGTACAGGGTACATACAGGGTACATTCACACGGGCAGGCTTACAGTAAGTTTTCTGCTTCAAGTATGAGCTGCGGCAAATTTTTCGCCTCAGCGCAAACTCCTAGCAGGGAACTCACTGTAAACCTCCGCGAGTGTGAATGTACCCTAAAAACACTACACTACACTAACACAAAATAAAGGGTAAAAACACTACATATACACCCCTTACACTGTCCCCCCCCCCCCCCCCCCCCCCAATAAAAATTGAAAACGTATTGTACGGCAGTGTTTCCAAAACGGAGCCTCCAGCTGTTGCAAAACAACAACTCCCAGCATTTCTGGACAGCCACTGACTGTCCAGGCATGCTGGGAGTTTAGCAACAGCTGGAGGCACCCTGTTTGGTAATCACTGGCGTAGAATACCCCTATGTCCACCCCTATGCAATCCCTAATTTAGTCCTCAAATGCGCATGGCGCTCTCTCACTTCGAAGCCCTGTCGTATTTCAATGAAACAGTTTAGGGCCACATATGGGGTATCTCCGTAAATTACACTACAAATTTTGGGGGCATTTTTCTCCTTTTACCCCTTATGAAAAGGAAAAGTTGGGGTCTACACCAGCCTGTTAGTGTAAAAAAAATTTTTTTTTACACTAACATGCTGGTGTTGCCCCATACTTTTTATTTTCACAAGAGGTAAAAGGAAAAAAAGACCCCCAAAATTTGTAACGCAATTTCTCCTGAGTACGGAAATACCCCAGATGTGGGCGCAAAATGCTCTGCGGGCGCACAACAAGGCTCAGGAGTGAGAGCGCACTATGTACATTTGAAGCCTAAATTGGTGGTTTGCACAGGGGTGGCTAATAATACAGCGGTTCTGACATAAACGCACTGGAAACTACACCCCTTCTCTTCTAAACATTGTAGTTCGCCCGTAGTGCACTTCAGGTCAACTTATGGGGTACCTCCATACTCAGAAGTGATGGGGTTACACATTTTGGGGGGTATTTTCTGCTATTAACCCATGCAAAAATGTGAAATTTGGGGGGAAACACATTTTAGTGAATATTTTTTTGTTTTTTTGTTTACATATGCAAAAGTCGTGAAACACCTGTGGGGTATTAAGGCTCACTTAATTCCTTGTTACGTTCTTCAAGGGGTCTAGTTTCCAAAATGGTATGCCATGTGGGGTGTTTTTGCTGTTCTGGCACCATAGGGGCTTCCTAAATGCAACATGCCCCCCCAAAAAACCATTTCAGAAAAACATACTCTCCAAAATCCCCTTGTCGCTTCTGAGCCCTCTACTGCGCCCGCCGAACACTTTACATAGACATATGAGGTATGTGCTTACTCGAGAGAAATTGGGCTACAAATAAAAGTATACATTTTCTCCTTTTACCCCTTGTAAAAATTAAAAAAAAATTGGGTCTAAAAGAACATGCAAGTGTAAAAAATGAAGATTGTGAATTTTCTCCTTCACTTTGCTGCTATTCCTGTGAAACACCTAAAGGGTTAAAACACTTACTGAATGTCATTTTGAATACTTTGGGGGTGCAGTTTTTATAATGGGGTCTTTTATGGGGTATTTCTAATATGAAGACCCTTCAAATCCACTTCAAAACTGAACTGGTCCCTGAAAAATAGTGAGTTTGAAAATTTTGTGAAAAATTGGGAAATTGCTGCTGAACTTTGAAGCCCTCTGGTGTCTTCCAAAAGTAAAAACATGTCAATTTTATGATGCAAACATAAAGTAGACATATTGTATATGTGAATAAAAAATATTATTTGGAATATCCATTTTCCTTACAAGCGGAGAGCTTCAAAGTTAGAAAAATGCTAAATTTTCTATTTTTTCATAAAATTTTGGGATTTTTAACCAAGAAAGGATGCAAGTTACCACTAAAATTTACCACCATGTTAAAGTAGAATATGTCACGAAAAAACAATTCTCGGAATCAGAATGATAAGTAAAAGCATTCCAGAGTTATTAATGTTTAAAGTGACAGTGGTCAGATGTGCAAAAAACGCTCTGGTCCTAAGGTGTAAAATGGATTGGTCCTTAACCCCTTCCCGACCTATGACATACCTGTACATCATGAGCGGCAAGGTGTTCCAGACCCATGACATACAGGTACGTCATGAACATTTTCGCCGCTACTCGCGGCATCCCGCAGCGCCCGGAAAGATGGTGGCTATCACTGATAGCCAGCCATCTTACCATGCGACCTCGGGGGGTTTCATCCCCCCCCCCCCCCCCCCCCCAGCGATCGCTGCTATCAGCTGGTCAAATCTGACTAGCTGATAGCAGCGTTTCGCTATGAAAATACTTAGCAGCGCGGTGTGTGAGTCCCGATCACGGGGATCGGGACACACACCGCTCTGCTAAGTGTCCCTGACCCGTCCCCCGGCGTCACTTACCCGGCCATGCGGTGTCCCGAGCGGTCCTGGCGCGAGCAGCGTCCTCCATGCGGTCCCGGCGGCGCTGCGTCCCGGAGGTGAGTTTCCGGCAGCAGGGCGGCATCTTCATTGGCAGCAGTGAGATCGCCGTAAAGCGATCTCACTGCTGCCTCTGAGAGTTTCAAAACTGCAACTCCCAGCATGCCCAAACAGCCTTTGGCTTTCTGGGCATGCTGGGAGTTGTAGTTTTGCAACATCTGGAGGTCCACAGTTTGGAGACCACTGTATAATGATCTCCAATCTGTGCTCTTCCAGATGTTGCAAAACTACAACTCCCAGCATGCTCAGTCTGTCCAGGCATGCTGGGAGTTGTAGTTCTCTAACATCTGGAAGAGCACAGATTGGAGACCATTATACAGTGGTCTCCAAACTGTGGACCTCCAGATGTTGCAAAACTACAACTCCCAGCATGCCCAGACTGCCCAAGCATGCTGGAAGTTGTAGTTCGGCAACATCTGATCCTTCAGATATTGCCGAACTACAACTTCCAGCATGCCTGGGCAGTCTGGGCATGCTGGGAGTTGTAGTTTTGCAACAACTGGAGGCACACTAGTTGGGAAACATTGTCCGTTTCCTACCTCAGTGCCTCCAGCTGTTGCAATTGTTGCAAAACTATAACTCCCAGCATGCACTGACAGACCATGCATGCTGGGAGTTGTAGTTTTGCAACAGCTGGAGGCACACTGGTTTGGAAACACTAAGTTTGGTTGCAAAACACTTGAAAGTTTATTACTTAACTTAGTGTTTCCAAACCAGTGTGCCTCCAGCTGTTGCAAAACTACAACTCCCAGCATGCACGGACAGCCAAAGGGCATGCTCGGAGTTTGCAACAGCTGGATGTTTGCCCCCCCCCCCCCCAATGTGAATGTACAGGGTACACTCACATGGGCGGAGGTTTACAGTGAGTGCTGCAAGTTTGAGATGGCACAAATTTTGCGCTGCAGCTCAAACTCCCAGCGGCAAACTTGCTGTGAACCTCTGCCCATGTGACTGTACCCTAAAAACACTACACTACACTAACCTAAAATAAAAAGTAAAAAACACTACATATACACATACCCCTACACAGCCCCCCTCCCCTCCCCCCAAAAAAATGAAAAACGTATGGTACGCTACTGTTTCCAAAACGGAGCCTCCAGCTGTTGCAAAATAATAACTCCCAGTATTGCCGGACAGCAATTGACTGTCCAAGCATGCTGGGAGTTTTGCAACAGCTGGAGGCACCCTGTTTGGGGATCATTGGCATAGAATACCCCTATGTCCACCCCTATGCAAATCCCTAATTCAGGCCTCAAATGTGCATGGCGCTCTCTCACTTTGGAGCCCTGTCGTATTTCAGGGCAACAGTTTTGGGACACATATGGGGTATCGCCGTACTCGGGAGAAATTGCCTTACAAATTTTGGGGGGCTTTTTCTTCTTTAACCCCTTATGAAAAGGTGAAGTTGGGGTCTACACCAGCATGTTAGTGTAAAAAAATAAATTTTTTACACTGACATGCTGGTGTTGCCCTATACTTTTCATTTTCACAAGAGGTAAAAGGGAAAAAAGACCCTCAAAATTTGTAATGCAATTTCTCCCGAGTACGGAGATACCCCATATGTGGGCGCAAAGTGCTCTGGGGGCGCACAACAAAGCTCAGAAGGGAGAGTGCGCCATGTACATTTGAGGCGATTTGCACAGGGGTGGCTGATTGTTACAGCAGTTCTGACAAATGCAAAACAATAAATATCCATATGTGACCCCATTTTGGAAACTACACCCCTCACGGAATTTAATAAGGGGGGCAGTGAGCATTTACACCCCACTGGTGTATGACAGATTTTTGGAACAGTGGTCTGTGAAAATGAAAAATAAAAATTTTCATTTGCACAGTCCACCATTTCAAATATCTGTCAAACGCCAGTGGGGTGTAAATGCTCACTGCCCCCCTTATTAAATTCCATGAGGGGTATAGTTTCCAAAATGGGGTCACGTGGGGGGGTCCACTGTTCTGGCACCATAGGGGCTTCCTAAATGGGACATGCCCCCCAAAAAACTCACTCTCCAAAATCCAATTGTCGCTCCTTCCCTTCTGAGCCCTCTACTGCGCCCGCCGAACACTTTACATAGACATATGAGGTATTTCCTTACTCGAGAGAAATTGGGCTACAAATTTTAGGGTGATTTCTCTCCTTTTACCCCTTGTAAAAATTCAAAAATTGAGTCAACAAGAAAATGCGAGTGTAAAAAATGAAGATTTAGAATTTTCTCCTTCACTTTGCTGCTATTCCTGTGAAACACCTAAAGGGTTAAAACACTTACTGAATGTCATTTTGAATACTTTGGGGGGTGCAGTTTTTATAATGGGGTCATTTGTAGAGTATTTCTAATATGAAGGCCCTTAAAATCCACTTCCAACCTGAACTGGGCCCTGAAAAATTACGATTTTGAAAATCTTGAGAAAAATTGGAAAATTGCTGCGGAACTTTGAAGCCCTCTGGTGTCTTCCAAAAGTAAAAACTTGTCAATTTTTTTATGCAAACATAAAGTAGACATATTGTATATGTGAATCAATATGTAATTTATTTGGAATATCCATTTTCCTTACAAGCAGAGACTTTCAAAGTTAGAAAAATGCTAAATTTTCAAAATTTTCATGACATTTTTAGATTTTTTACCAAGATAGGATGCAAATATCAGTGAAATTTTACCAATAACATAAAGTAGAATATGTCACGAAAAAATAATCTCGGAATTAGAATGATAAGTAAAAGCATTCCAAAGTTATTAATGTTTAAAGTGACAATGGTCAGATTTTCAAAAAATGCCCAGGTCCTGAAGGTGAAAATGGGCTGGGTCATGAAGGGGTTAAAGGGGTACTCCGCCCCTAGACATGTTCTCCTCTGTTGTAGGCAGGGGTCAAGTCCTGGGAAAAAAGTGTGAGAACGCCAAGATTTCCACTCAAGCGCTGGTCCTGCAGGACTCCTGCTAATGGCAACAGAATGTTCCTGCTGTGTAAAAAGTGCAGGAACTCCATTCCCATGCGTTCCTGCAGGACTTGAGCCCTGCTTGTAGGGTTTTCTAATGTTATAGTGTGGATTACTGTCATGAGAGAACTCTACAAGCAGGGCTCAAGTGTGATCAAGGGAGACGCGAGTACAACACTAGTGCCCAGCTAACATGACCAAAACACGAACCATCGTTCCGTAACCTACATGGGCTAGAACAGCAGATCTTAAAGGAGTTATTCGGTGATATAAAAATAAAAAAGTATTCAACATGGTGAGGAATGTACTGACATAGTCCCATTGGTTTGTTTTTGGCACCATTCAGTGCTTCCCGATGCACCGTCCTCCTCTGCCCACTCTTCCATTTTCTCCCTGCTTCTTCCTCCTGCATACTTTTTTATTTATTTATTATTATTTTTTTTTTTTAAAGACTACATTTCCCAGCAGTCCTCACTGCCAAGACCGTTAGAAAGAGGCGTGGCTTGTAGTTATAATGTCAGAATAGGGCTTGGCTTGACGGGCTATGATAGAGAGGAGGTGGTTGGTGTTAGAAAGGGGATGTGGCCTGTTGGTTACGAGGCGAGGACGCTGAAAGCCAGGTCACATGATCTGTCTTTGTTGGTGGGGGGGTGGGGAGAAAACAGCCCAGTATAGGTAATATGGGGAAGATTTATTAAAACCAGTGCAGAAGAAACGTTGACCAGGGTGCTTCCAGATGTTGCAAAACTACAACTCCCAGCATGCCTGGACAGCCGACGGCTGTCCAGGCATGCTGGGAGTTGTAGTTTTGCAACAGCTGGAGGAGCTTGGGTTGGAAAACACTAATCTGTAGGATGAAGTTCTGAGAACTGTTGCAGATTGAGTGCATCATCGATATTCTCGCTATATGTTACACTCTGTGGAGGGCTGGTGTGTGTACTGTAGTGAATTTATAACTTACATCCTTCATTTCATCAATATTAATTGATGGGGGAAAAATGGCCATCTCCAAGGTTAGTAGGCGATTCCCTCATCCATGACAGCCATGATGGATTTCATTGATCCTTCACGAAACGAATACACTATTTTATGATAAACCCATAATGTGCATCCCCACTGGGAGCAGTGACTAGTACTGTCATGTAGTGTAACTTGCATATATTACATTTTTAATTTATTTTTTATTTTATTTTTATTTTTTTGGTGGGGGAGGGATTAGCTTTTTTTCAGTGGTCGGCGATTTATTAACTGCAGCTTTTTTTTCCCCGCGATCTTACGCCAGCCTGGACCACGTTTAGAAACTCGTCTACATCGAAGTTACTTTATTTATAAAGAACGTGCACCTCTTTGATAAATGTGTGGGAAGTACACATGACGTACACCCAGGCAAATGGGGGTTAAAAAAGAAAAAAAAATGTTTTACACAGACAATAAGTTTTCCCCTAAGCCCTTCAGTACTGTGTGGTATCTGTGTTGTTAGCCTCCTCTGTTCTGTATACGCCCACAGCTTGTTTTAGTGTACAGCAATCTGGCTATTTCCTGGTTCGCCACCCCCATGTCCAATAAGGAGAAGTAAGTAGAGGTTGGCCTTATATTAATGACTATGGACACCTTTTCATGGATGTTCCTCCTAAATGCAAAATTAGGCACATTTTTAAATGGTCTTTATTAAAAAATTCCTTACCATTTAGCTGCTACTGAGAGAAAGCTCAGTCGACATAATTTCTGCTCTCAGAGATAGCAACAGCTAGGGGGAGCATGTATTACATAGTGGCTTAAAGTGTGGATGGAAGAGGAGAGAAAGCTTAAAGGGGTACTGCAGTGGAAAACCATTTTTTTCTAATCAATTGGTACCAGAAAGCTAACCTGTTAAGGACCCAGGGCGTACCTGTATGTCCTGAGTCCGCTCCCGATCTATAATGCGGGGCCACGGCATGTCATAGCGGGTCGGGCCTGGCCTCTAACAACGGTCGGTACCCGTGGCTAATAGCGTGCGCTATTAACCCTTTAAACGCGGCGTTCAAAGTTGAACACTGCGTCTAAAATGAAAGTGGAACCATGCCGGTTAGCTCAGGGAGCTGTTCGGGATCACCGCGGCGAAACCGTGGCATCCCGAACAGCTTACAAGACAGCTGGAGG
The DNA here is from genome assembly GCF_029499605.1 of Hyla sarda. NCBI lineage: Eukaryota > Metazoa > Chordata > Amphibia > Anura > Hylidae > Hyla > Hyla sarda. The sequence continues at coordinate 45,353,958 of NC_079193.1, forward strand.
ATCCTTACCTGCCTCCTCGCTGTCCGATCGCCGAATGACTGCTCAGTGCCTGAGATCCAGGCATGAGCAGTCAAGCGGCAGAATCATCGATCACTGGTTTCTTATGAGAAACCAGTGATCAATGTAAAAGATCAGTGTGTGCAGTGTTATAGGTCCCTATGGGAATAAAAAGTGAATAAAGATCATTTAACCCCTCCCCTAATAAAAGTTTGAATCACCCCCCCTTTCCCATAAAAAAAAAAACTGTGTAAATAAAAATAAACATATGTGGTATCGGTGCATGCGGAAATGTCCGAATTATAAAAATATATTGTTAATTAAACCGCACGGTCAATGGCGTACGCGCAAAAAAATTCCAAAGTCCAAAATAGTGCATTTTTGGTCACTTTTTAGATCATGAAAAAATGAATAAAAAGCGATCAAAAAGTCCTATCAAGGCAAAAATGGTTCCGCTAAAAACTGCAGCTCACGGCGCAAAAAATGAGCCCTCATACCGCCCCATACGCGCAAAAATAAAAAAGTTATTGGGGTCAGAAGATGACAATTTTAAACATATAAATTTTCCTGCATGTAGTTATGATTTTTTCCAGAAGTACGACAAAATCAAACCTATATAAGTAGGGTATCATTTTAACCGTATGGACCTACAGAATAAAAAGAATGTATAATTTTTACCAAAAAATGTACTGTGTAGAAACGGAAGCCCCCAAAAGTTACAAAATGGTGTTTTTTTTTTTTCAATTTATTCTCACAATGATTTTTTTTTTGCATTTCGCCGTACCCATTTTGGGTAAAATGACTGATGTCATTACAAAGTAGAATTGGTGGCGCAAAAAATAAGCCATCATATGGATTTTTAGGTGAAAAATTTAAAGAGTTATGATTTTTTAAAGGTAAGAAGGAAAAAACGAAAATGCAAAAACGGAAAAACCCCGGGTCCTTAAGGGGTTAAACAGATTTATAAATTACTTCTATCAAAAAATCTTATTCCTGCCAGTACTTATCAGCTGCTGTATGCTCTAGAGAAAGTTTTGTAGTTCTTTTCAGTCTGACCACAGTGCTCTCTGCTGACACCTCTGTCCATGTCAGGAACTGTCTGGAGCAGGAGAGGTTTGCTAAGGTGACTTGTTCCTGCTCTGGACAGTTCCTGACATGGACAGGGGTGTCAGCAGAGAGCACTGTGGTCAGACTGGAAAGAACTAAACAACTTCCTGTGGAGAATACATTAGCTGAAAATACCGGAAGGCTTACATTTTTAAATAGAAGTCATTTCAAAATCTGTATAACTTTCTGGAACCAGTTGATTTGAAAAAATAAATGCCCCTCTAAAGGACAACACAGGCTGTAGATAGGGAGAAGAGCAGATACAAGGCAGTTTGCAGTAGAGAATCACAGGCTGTGTACAAGTGAAGAGAGAAAGCAGAGCACCCACAGCAAACCGAAGACTTGTATGTATTACAAAGAAGACACATCCACATGAGAAGAATCTGAAGTCATTGGGGGTTCAAAAATGAATGAATGAAGAAATTAACTGCAGACAAAACTTATTGCAACATTTTAAATGCAAGGTAAAAGCTAACATGTAAAAAATTACAGTCTATAAATGTTCTCCTCGACGATACAGAGAGTTGGGTGGTTGATATATTACAACCAAACCATCCTTCCCCCAACGTCATGTTACAAAATTTGGTGAAAAAGAATACACTGCTGGAAAGCAGAAAAACTGATCATACATTTACATACTGCATAGGAAAATGGTAGAGCAAATTTACATGGTATACGTCATGGTATAGGGCAGGTGATGGGCAGTGCCTGGTTTCCTCCAGACATGATGCTGCCCCCACCATGATCACTGTAGGGATGGTATTGGGCAAGTGATGGGCAGCGCTTGGTTACCTCCATACATGATGCTGCCCCCACCATGATCACTGTAGGGATGGTGATGGGCAGTGCCTGGTTCACCCCAGACATGATGCTGCTCCCACCATACTTCACTGTAGGGATGGTATTGGGCAGATGATGGGCAGTGCCTGGTTTCCCCCAGACATGATGCTGCCCCCACCATGATTCACTGTAGAGATGTATTGGGCAGGTGATGGGCAGTGCCTGGTTTCCTTGATTTTGTCCATACATGATCCTGCCCCCACCATGATTCACTGTAGAGATGGTATTGGGCAGGTGATGGGCAATGCCTGGTTTCCTTGGTTTTGTCCAGACATGATGCTGCCCCCACCATGATCACTGTAGAGATGGTATTGGGCAGTGCCTGGTTTCCTCCAGACATGATGCTGCCCCACCATGATCACTGTAGGGATGGTATTGGGCAGGTGATGGGCAGTGCCTGGTTTCCTCCAGACATGATGCTGCCTCCACCATGATCACTGTAGGGATGGTATTGGGCAGGTGATAGGCAGTGCCTGGTTTCCCCCAGACATGATGCTGCCTCCACCATGATCACTGTAGGGATGGTATTGGGCAGGTGTTGGGCAGTGCCTGGTTTCCTCCATACATGATGCTGCCCCCACCATTATCACTGTAGGGATGGTATTGGGCAGGTGATGGGCAGTGCCTGGTTTCCTCCGGACATGATGCTGCCCCCACCATGATCACTGTAGGGATGGTATTGGGCAGGTGATGGGCAGTGCCTGGTTTCCTCCGGACATGATGCTGCCCCCACCATGATCACTGTAGGGATGGTATTGGGCAGGTGATGGGCAGTGATGGGCAGTGCCTGGTTTCCTCCAGACATGATGCTGCCCCCATCATGATCACTGTAGGGATGGTATTGGGCAGGTGATGGGCAGTGCCTGGTTTCATCATGATACCTTAAATTGAGGCCAAAAAGTTCAATCTTCGTTCCACAGACCAAATAATCTTCTTTCTTACAGTTTGAGAGTCCTAAAGGTGCTTTTTGCAAACACCAGATGGCTTTCATGTGTCTTTTCAAGAAAAAAAGAAGCGACCTGATTGGTTGCTATGGGCAACTGGTCAACTTTTCCTCTACACAGGTTTTGATGAATCTCCCCCATGTTCTTTGGAGCTCAGGCAGAGTGACCATTGGGTTCTTGGTCCTCTCTTTTACCGAGGCCCTTCTCCACGGTTTGGTGGAGCAGCCAGCTCTAAGAAGAGTCCTGGTTGTTCCAAACTTCCTCTATATAAGATTTATGGAGTCCACTAAACTCTCTTGAGAACATTCATTGTAGCAGAAATATTTTGTACCCTTCTCCAGATCTTTGCCTCCGCAAAATCCTGCCTGAGCTCTACAGGCAGTCCTTTCTACCTCATGACTTGTTTTTTTCCCTCTGATATGCATTGTCAGCTGTGAGACCTTATATGGACAGGGCTGTGTTTTTCCAAATCCTGTCCATTCAGGTCAATTTACCACAGGGGGCTCTGATGAGGGTGCAGAGCAATGGGAGGAGCCAGGGCTAAACATCAAACTTTATAGCAAAGAGAGTCCTTACTAACGGCCATGCCAGATTAACATTTTTTATTTTTTTTTTTTAATAAATTTGCAAAAAAAAATAGAAAAATGTTGTTTCCACTTTGTCGTTATGAGGTATTGGGTGAAGAATGATGAAAATGTTAGGTTGTAACATAACAACATGTGAAAGGGTCTTAAAACTTTCCAAAATACATTGTACATTGCTCTACAGAAGTTCATCTAGTGCCAGCGGAAAGGAGTGACAAATCTGCTGTCAATAATATCACAATGCAACATCTGTGTGAAAGGACAGTTTTCCTACTGTCTCCAAAAAATTGGGTACATCAATGCACTTTTTCGATACATGGAGTTCTCCTTTTGACCAGCAGATGGCGACTCAGCCTTGCTTATAATTGTGCTATGCTGTCTTCTTCAATGGGTCATTCTTGTATATGTCGCAATTAGAACAAAGCATTAGATTTAATGAATGTAGAAACTTAAGTGACAACAGTGGTCTCCAAACTGCAGACCTCCAGCTATTGCAAAACTACATCTCCCAGCATGCCCGGACAGCCATTGGCTGTATGGGCATGCTGGGAGTTGTAGTTTTGCTGTCAGTCTGCAGTTTGGAGACCACTGCTTTATAGGTTTCTGTTCATTTGGAGAGATTTATAAAAACCTGCATCGAGGAAGAGCGGTGCAGTTGCCTATAGCAACCAATCAGATTGCTTCTTCAATTTTTAGAGAGGCCTGGGAAAAATGAAAAAGCTATCTGATTGGTTGCTATGGGCAACTACACCGCTCTTCCTCTACACAGGTTTTCCATAAATCTCCCCTATTGACCCCACATTAAGTGGAACCGCTTTAAAAAAAAAAAAAAAGTTACATTTCGAAACTATCCATTGAAGTCAATGGGAGATGCAACCCCGGCATTTTTTGGGTGTTATTGATATTTATATGCTTTTATGTGTGTGTGTGAAAATCTCCTTAGAATGATTAATAGAGCAGCGTGTATACGCTTTTTTATTTTTTTATTATTATTGGGGGCACTTTGAGGTATCTGTAGGAGGGATACCTTATGCCATTCTTTTATTTTATTCATTTGTTTTATTATTATTATTGGGGGCACTTTGAGGTATCTGTAGGAAGGATACCTTATGCCATTCTTTAATATCCATGACCCAAAGGATAATATATTATCCCTTTATTGGAAAGTATTTTTTAGAAGGTTCTATTAAATGGAATAGTGTGTTATTACGCTATTCCATACTTGATTTTTTTTTTTTGGGGGGGGGGGGGGGGGGGTAGAGTGACATATATATAGATCAGCTAAGAAGAGGACACAAGGACGTGTGTTTAGCCTCCGTCATGCAATAGAAGCCTATAGGCCAAGATCTGGAGCCGTCACAGCTGACATATTCCTCAGTCTTACCCCCGCAGTATAATAATGAGGCAGAGTATTCAGAGGGAAGGGATCCATTAGGAGGAGGCTGGAAGCTGCTGTCATTCCTGAATGTATAAAGATATTAAGGGGATGGAATCTTATTAGGGAAATATCAGGAGGCCAAGGTAGTACTGAGAATGCTGCAGAGATAGATAGATAGATATCTGAGATAGATAGATAGATATGAAAGATAGATATGAGAGATAGGTAGATAGATATAGATGATAGATATGAGATAGATAGATAGATAGATATGAGAGATAGATAGATATGAGATAGATAGATAAATAGGTAGATAGATATAGATGATAGATATGAGATAGATAGATAGATAGATAGATATGAGATATAGATAGATAGATATGAGATAGATATCGATCGATATGAGATAGATATAGATAGATCTGAGATAGATATAGATAGATATGAGATAGATATAGATAGATAGATTTGAGATAGAGATAGATAGATAGATAGATATAGATGATAGATAGATAGATAGATAAATAGAAAGATAAATATGAGATAGATAGGTAAGGGTTAACAGAAGTTGTTAAGACAATTTGTGGGAGGCGCTATACCTTTATAACAGCCGTGTCCGACATCAGGGTCACTGCAAGCAGGCTTCGTTTCGCAGCGGTCTCGCATTATGCCAGGTTAAATACAGCGAGATAAGGTAAACTCCCCAGTAAAGGTCACCTGTCTAACCCAGGAAGAAGTACAGTGCCGCCAACAAAAAAACAAAATAGACAAATCACCAGGCCCAGATGGCATTCACCCTGTGTTCTAAAGGAATTAAGTATTGTAATAGACAGACCTCTATTTTTTATATTCAGGGACTCTATAGTAACAGGGACTGTTCCCCATACTGGCGCATGGCAAATGTGGTGCCAATATATAAAAAGGGGTCAAAAGGTGACCCCGGGAATTATAGACCTGTTAGAAAACCCTCAAACAATTTACATACAACAGAGGTTAAACTAAGAGATGCTATTTTGGAGTATCTTGATAAAAATAAATGTATGACCCCGTATCAGCATGGATTTATGAGGGATTGGTCCTGTCAATCTAACCTGATCAGCTTTTATGAGGAGGTGAGCTCCAGACTGGACCAGGGGGAATCGCTGGATGTCGCATATCTGGATTTTTCCAAAGCATTTGATACGGTGCCACATAAAAGATTGGTGCATAAAATGAGAGGGATTGGGCTGGGGGAGAATATGTGTTAGTGGGTAAGTAACTGGTTCAGTGATAGGAAACAGAGGGTGGTTATTAATGGTACTTATTCTGATTGGGTGACTGTAACTAGTGGGGTACCACAGGGGTCAGTCTTGGGTCCTGTTCTATTTAATATATTAATTACTGATCTTGTAGAGGGGTTGAATAGTAAAGTAGCAATCTTTGCAGATGATACTAAACTCTGTAAAGCGGTAAACACAATAGAGGACAGTGCATTGTTACAAATGGATCTGGATAGGTTGGAGGTTTGGGCTGGGAAGTGGCAGATGAGGTTCAACACTGATAAATGTAAGGTAATGCACATGGGGAGGAAAATCCCGGCTGGGATTATGTATTAAATGGGAGAACACTTGGGACGACTGATGTGGAGAAGGACTTGGGAGTCTTAGTTAATAGTAAATTTAGTGACCAGTGTCAGACAGCCGCTGCCAAGGCTAATAAAATCATGGGGTGCATCAATAGGGGCATAGATGCCCACGACAAGGAAATAACTCTACCGCTGTATAAATCACTAGTCAGACCACACATGGAATACTGTGTATAGTACTGGGCACCAGTGTACAAGAAAGATATAGTGGAGCTGGAGAGGGTTCAAAGACGGGCAACAAGGGTAATATGGGTAATGGGAGGACTACAGTAACCAGAAAAATTATCAGAATTAGGGTTATTTAGTTTAGAAAAAAGAAGGCTTAGGGGAGACCTAATAACTATGTATAAATATATCAGGGGACAGTACAGAGATCTCTCCCATGATCTATTTATACCCCGGACTGTATCTATAACAAGGGGGCATCCTCTACGTCTAGAGGAAAGACGGTTTCTACACCAGCAGAGAAAGGGGGGGGGGGAGGGTTCTTTACTGTAAGAGCAGTGAGACTGTGGAATTCTCTCCTGGAGGAGGTGGTCATGGTGAACTCTGTAAAAGAGTTCAAAAGGGGTCTGGATGCATTTTTGGAGAATAATAACATTACAGGTTATGGATTCTAGATTGATATCAACTCAGTAGGGACTCATTAGGGTTATATGTGTACTTTTTTCAGGTCAGGTATTAGGGATTATAGTTTAGGTTTTTTTTTACGGTTACAGTAGTTACTTTACTATTGCTAGAGCATAGGGTGGCATGCACTACTCTGTGGCTAAGTCACTTGGGTTATGTTCGCTTATTCTAGTGCCCAATTAATGAAATTGTCCTCAGTTGTATATTGTTGTCTTAGTACAGAGTTAAGCGGGAGCAATTCTGGGAAATGTTCATCCAACATATTGTTATGTTCTCGTATATTGCTACTTGGGCTTTCTCACATATAAAAAAAAAAAAAGGGGGGGGGGGATTTATTTTAGCCTACGTTATTTTCATTTTGTAATGTCTCACTTCGATTGTTGTCCTCTAGAATTTGTCTTGATTTCTCCAGGGTGCAGTAAGTACCGCTTCTTTTTCCACATCGGTTGTGGTCATATTTTTTGCTATACGTTGTCACAGGTTACAGTTGGGTCGAGGTTATGTTAAGTTGTGATTTTTCTTCCCCGGTACGTTCTACTCAACTGTAAGTATGACTGCTTTTCTGGCCGTATAAGGTGGATTGCCACACCAATCCCATTGCCTCATGTTGATAAGGGGAGGTTTACATCGGTGTTAGAGGGGGTAGAGTGCCAGTTGAGGTTGATTGCCCTTGTCAATCTAAGTGCTTCATAAGCTGGCTATCTACACTTGTCTTGTCTTTATTCCATTTTAGAGGCAGATTGCTCATCAATCCACGCGCCTCATGTTGTTATACGTCATATTTGTGTCAGCCTTGATCCGGGCAGTGGGTTCGTTATCGTACCGTTTGTCTTTTCAGGGAGATGTCTCACGTGTTGGACAGCGTTGAGGGGGCTTCGGTTCCACCTACAATAGTCTGTCCACGGCTGTACACGATGTGCAGGAAAGGCTGGCAGCTGTTGAAGCTTGCCCTGCTACTGCAGTTGCTGTTCCGGCTAATTCTGAACCCGTTGCTGTGACTACCCCAGCTGAGGCCCCCGCACGTACGTCCCTACCTACAGGTGAATTTATCCCGGAGGCTGTCAGGAAGGATATCCTGGAAGAGAAGGACGTGAACCTCGTGTCCCTCCTCGTAGCCTCCCAGGATATTCTCGATAATAAAACATTCGCTTATGGGGATGTGTCAGTGGGGGTTAAGGCTAGGGATCCTAGACTCAACAAAAAAACGTAACATTCCTGAATTTGAACTCGCTTTTAGCTTGTTTCAGGATGTAGTTTGCTCCACAAAACCAGAAAGGAGGGTTGAGTTAGACCAGTACAAATTGGTTGATTTGGGGTATATTTATGGAGGTTTCTCCTTCTATGATGACCACCCCTCATTTTCGGATAAAGCAGCCGCCGCCTTGATACAATTTCGTCAGGTCACCAATTGGGCTAGCCTTGACACTGAGTCATTTTGCAGGCATTTTGCCGGTCTCAAAGTTCCCCTCTCCAACAGTCTACCAGTCATCAACTCATGCTACCAATTTGTGCTTGAATCTGTCCCAGGTGGCGGTTCCCAGCACTTCTGGTATCCCCGAAGTACCCTCTGGCTACAAGTCTAACACAGCTCCAATACTGGATAAGTTAGGTAGGCCGGTACATTTTCTGGGCAACGCACAGATATGCAACAATTTTTATTTATTGTCTCGCCGGTTCAGCCAGTGCCATCTGTTGCATATATGCAGTATCTGCCACAGGGCCCACCCTAGGTCCCAATGCCCGAATAGGCTTAATCCAGAAGCGTGACTAGACGTGATGGATACGGTAATGCTACGTAGCTGCCTGCTTAGCCACCCAGCCCCAGGGTTTGTAGATTTCCTGTGTCCTGGGGCTTTGAGCAGGGGTTTTATATATGGCTGATTTCTCTCCCTTAGGGTACCTTCGAGTGCCATAATGTGCAGTCTGCAGCTTCAGACCTTCAGAAAGAGGTTGCTAAGGGTTTCACCATAGGCCCCTTCCAGTCCCCTCCCTTCGCTAACTGGAGTAGCCTGTAGTAAATTCTCGAATAAATATAGTTTGATTTATGACCTGTCTACACCACATTCTTCCCTTTTTCCTAGTTTAAATTCCCTCATACCATCTGAGGAGTTCACGCTAAAATACACGTCTGTGGACGAAGCCATCCAACAGATCCTGGCGTTCGGAAGAGGTACCTGGCTCTCTAAAGCAGATATATCAGATGCTTTCAAGATTCTTCCGATTCGCACAGATCTTTGGAGATGGCATGGGATAAAATGGGAAGGGAGTTATTACTTCACTACTCGTCTCACCTTCGGGTCTAAAAGCAGCCCGTGGCTGTTTGACAAGTTTTCCACAGCACTCGAATGGATCCTCCAGAACTACTGTCAATGTTCTCACGTGTCACACTACACTACAACAATTTTTTGCTACTGGAATGTCCTGCGGCTGATTCCGGGGATCTAGACTCGCTCACCTACTTTTTCCGCTGTTTGAACGTTCCAGTCACTCAAAATAAGGTAGAAGGCCCTTCCACTTCTCTCACTTTCCTCGGAGTAGTGCTAGATTCAGTCAATATGGTTGCCCGGTCTGTCATCCACAATCATGTGCTGTCCAAAGGATTTACGAGGCAGCAGCTTCAGAGTCTACTGTGGATGCTGAATTGTGCTATGAGGGTTATCCCTCAAGGCCGTGCCTTTGTTTCCAGACTCCTGGCACTACTGCCCACGGCACCGAAGGCAGATTCACTGGTTACTCTGGATCAAGCGGCCTTGGCAGATCTTGCCATGTGGGATGAGTATTTAGAGCATTGGAATGGGGTCTCCATGTACATCCCAAGAGCTTCTCAACCGTCCCCGGTAATATGCATGGATGCGGCTGCCTCAGTAGGGTATGCAGCCATATTCACCTCCCACTGGCTGGCACAGACTTAGCCGGTTGAGACTTTGTCCCTCCCTGAGTTCTCCAGGACATCCGCTCTGTTTGAGATTGTTCCAGTGGTAGCAGCAGCAGTCACTTGGGGTCATTTGTGGCAGGGCCAGACAGTGGTCTTCTTCACTGACAATATGGCAAGGGTAGATCTAAGTCCCTTGTGATTATGTCTTTTCTTAGGAGACTTACTCAAGCAACGTTGTCTTGCAAATTTCACATTGAATGCGTTTTTTATCGAGGGGAAATAGAACATCATGGCTGATGCTCTTTCTCGCTTGAATTTCCAGGTGTTTCGCCAGGCGATGCCAGATACAGATCAGCAGGCAACTCCAGCACAACCGTTTGCTTCTCTGATGCTACATTGAATGCTCATTTTTCTGGAGCTATAGATCTAATCAATGGGTCACTTGCTAGTAATACTGCTAGGGCGTACAAGGTAGCATGGGATTCTTTTCTTAAGTTCCGAGACTTGCACCCAGGTCACGACCCCCTAAACACCAGATTCATCCTAGCGTATATTTCCTTTTTGCCACTCTTCACTAAAATTGGCTCATAGCACCATACGAATATACCTGGTGGGCTTCCAGCACCATGTGTCACTTAGTCACCCTGGGTCACCGTAATTGCTTAGCTCACATCCTATCAGAGATGCACTCAAGGGTATCCTTAAGACTGAGGCACCTAGGCCCCTTTACAGACTCCCTATTTCTGCTACCACATTCCAGAAATTTAGCCAGCTGCTAGATTCCCGTCCGTTTGGGGACGATACCAGTTTAGTGGTGAAAGTTGCTATATACATGGGGCACTACAGTTTCCTAAAGCCTGGGGAGTTTACTAAGACATCTTATCGCTCCCACGTCCTACTTAAAAAGCATCTTTCTAGGCAAGGGTCGGGTTTCAGGTTACGGATAGGCATGTCTAAAATAGAGCAGTTGAAGGGTTCTGAGGTGTTGTTCTTTCCATCTGCTAATCCCTGGTGTCCTGTCAAAGTACTATCTCATCTGTTGTGTTTGCTCGCTAGTAAGCCTCCAGATTTTCCTTTGTTACCATTCCCAGTCAGCCCGATTACCTCTGGGGAGTTTGTTAAGCATATGAGATCTCTCGCTAGAATCAGTGGTATTGAACCTTGTACCATCTCAGGTCATTCTTTTAGGATAGGGGCAGCCTCCTCGGCGTCTAGACATGCCGTACCCTCTCACATCATTAGGAGACTTGGTCATTGGAAGTCTCCCTGCTTTCAGAGGTATATCCCTTACCCTCGTGCTGAAATGTCTTGTGCTTTCGACCTATACGCCCAGCCAGGCACACATCAGGCTAATAGGTTATAGGACTTTACACTTCCCATCAAACGTTATGTAACCCGACCACAAGTAAGGGTTAACAGAAGTGGTTAACACAATTTGTGGGAGGGGCTATACCTTTATAACAGCAGTGACCCAGTCAGGGTCACTGCAAGCAGGCTTCGTTCCCCCTCCCACCCTCCCCTTTTCTTGTACAATTCCTACAGTGGGTATCCCCCTTCTTTAGGATCACCCTATATGGCCAGCCGGCACACATCAGGCTAATAGGTTATAGGACTTTAAGCCATAGGCGTGTGCACGGGGTGTGCCGGGTGTGCACAGGCACACCCTAATCACCGCGGTCCGCTGCTGCATCCCCGACATCACCAACCCAAAATCCCCCCCTGTCACAGCAAACCTAGCTTGACAACATACACGCCCTCCCCTCAGCCTCGTCTTGCTGGAGGAGCTGCAAGACCACAACACCCCCCGCCCCACCCCTCATGTTGCTGGTGAAGCACTGTGAGATCCAGTACCCCCCCAACCCCTAATCACAACCACATTGCGGCTGCTTTTCTGCTTACTTCATCCTGACGAGGAGCGCTGCTTCCTCCCCCGAAGTGCCTCTCTCTGCCTCAGCTGACAGTGTCTTCAAATCAGGGTGAAAATATCGGCCATTCCTGTCCTCAGAGCCTCAGCCGGACAGGGAAGAGACACTGACCTGGTGAGGCTCCTGTCATGTGTGATCTGTCTGCTAAAATGTGTATCTAATCCCCCCAGTGTATGATCTGTCTAATGAGCTGTGTATCTAAACTCCCCATGTGTGATACTGTTTGCTGAGCAGTGTATCAAATCCCCCATGTGTGATCTGTCTAATGAGCTGTGTATCTAATCCCCCCATGTGTGATCTGTCTGCTAAAATGTGTATCTAATCCCCCATGTGTGATCTGTCTGATAAAATATGTATCTAATCCCCCAGTGTGTGATCTATCTAATGAACTGTGTATCTAAACCCCCTATAAGTGATACTGTTTGAGCTGTGTATCTAATCCCCCTTGTGGGATCTGTCTGATGAGCTGTGTATCTAATCCTCCCATGTGTGATACTGTTTGTTGAGCCCCTATATCTAATTCCCCCATGTGTGATCTGTCTGATGAGCTGTGTATCTAATCCTCCCAGGTGTGATCTGTCTGATGAGCAGTGTATCTAATCCTCCCATGTGTAATCTGTTTGCTGAGCCCCTGTATCTAATCCCCATGTGTGATTTGAGCTGTGTATTTAATCCCTTTATGTTTGATATTGTCTGCTGAGCTGTATATCTAATCCCCCTATGTCTGATACTGGTTGCTGAGCCCCTGTATCTAATCCTATAATGTGTGATACTGTCTCTATCTAATACTGTTACACTGTCTGCTAAACAGTGTGTCACCCCAGTAGTAAGGAGATTACATGAGGAGGGGGTTTGTTACAGTGTGTCACCCCAGTAGTAAGGAGATTACATGAGGAGGAGGTTTGTTACTGTGTGTCACCCCAGTAGTAAGGAGATTACATGAGCAGGAGGTTTGTTAGTGTGTCACCCCAGTAGTAAGGAGATTACATGAGGAGGAGGATTGTTACAGTGTGTCGCCCCAGTAGTAAGGAGATTACATGAGGAGGAGGTTTGTTGCAGTGTGTCACCCCAGTAGTAAGGAGATTACAGGAGGAGGAGGTTTGTTACAGTGTGTCACCCCAGTAGTAAGGAGATTACATGAGGAGGAGGATTGTTACAGTGTGTCACCCCAGTAGTAATGTGATTACATGAGGAGGAGGTTTGTTACAGTGTGTCACCCCAGTAGTAAGGTGATTACATGAGAAGGAGGTTTGTTACAATGTGTCACCCCAGTAGTAAGGAGATTACATGGGAGGAGGTTTGTTACAGTGTGTCACCCCAGTAGTAAGGAGATTACATGAGGAGGTTTGTTACAGTGTGTCACCCCAGTAGTAAGGAGATTACATGAGGAGGAGGTTTGTTACAGTGTGTCACCCCAGTAGTAAGGAGATTAGATGAGTAGGAGGTTTGTTACAGTGTGTCACCCCAGTAGTAAGGAGATTACATGAGGAGGAGGTTTATTACAGTGTGTCACCCCAGTAGTAAGGAGATTACATGAGGAGGAGGTTTGTTACTGTGTGTCATCCCAGTAGTAAGGAGATTACATGAGGAGGAGGTTTGTTACTGTGTGTCACCCCAGTAGTAAGGAGATTACATGAGCAGGAGGTTTGTTAGTGTGTCACCCCAGTAGTAAGGAGATTACATGAGGAGGAGGATTGTTACAGTGTGTCACCCCAGTAGTAAGGAGATTACATGAGGAGGAGGTTTGTTGCAGTGTGTCACCCCAGTAGTAAGGAGATTACAGGAGGAGGAGGTTTGTTACAGTGTGTCACCCCAGTAGTAAGGAGATTACATGGGGAGGAGGATTGTTACAGTGTGTCACCCCAGTAGTAATGTGATTACATGAGGAGGAGGTTTGTTACAGTGTGTCACCCCAGTAGTAAGGAGATTACATGGGAGGAGGTTTGTTACAGTGTGTCACCCCAGTAGTAAGGAGATTACATGAGGAGGTTTGTTACAGTGTGTCACCCCAGTAGTAAGGAGATTACATGAGGAGGAGGTTTGTTACAGTGTGTCACCCCAGTAGTAAGGAGATTACATGAGGAGGAGGTTTGTTACAGTGTGTCACCCCAGTAGTAAGGAGATTACATGAGGAGGAGGTTTGTTACTGTGTGTCACCCCAGTAGTAAGGAGATTACATGAGGAGAAGGTTTGTTACAGTGTGTCACCCCAGTAGTAAGGAGATTACATGAGGAAGGGGTTTGTTACAGTGTGTCACCCCAGTAGTAAGGAGATTACATGAGGAAGGGGTTTGTTACAGTGTGTCACCCCAGTAGTAAGGAGATTACATGAGGAAGGGGTTTGTTACAGTGTGTCACCCCAGTAGTAAGGAGATTACATGAGGAAGGGGTTTGTTACAGTGTGTCACCCCAGTAGTAAGGATATTACATGAGGAAGGGGTTTGTTACAGTGTGTCACCCCAGTAGTAAGGAGATTACATGAGGAAGGGGTTTGTTACAGTGTGTCACCCCAGTAGTAAGGAGATTACATGAGGAAGGGGTTTGTTACAGTGTGTCACCCCAGTAGTAAGGTTGGGCATGTCAAAGGGCAGAGCCAATGTGTGGGGTCAAGGGGGCGGCAAAATTAGCTTTCGCCTAGGGTGCCAAAAGTCCTTGCACCAGCCCTGATCATGTATGATTGTGACTGTCTATTATATGTAGGCTCTCAGCTCAGGACTACATTCCCATCATGTTTGATTGTGATTGTCTATTATATGTAGGCTCACATCTAAGGACTACATCCCCATCATGTGTGATTGTCTATTATATGTAGGCTACATATAATAGACAGTCACAATCATACATGATGGGAATGTAGTCCTGAGCTGTGAGCCTACATATAATAGACAGTCACAATCATACATGATGGGAATGTAGTCCTGAGCTGTGAGCCTACATATAATAGACAGTCACAATCATACATGGCAAAACCTAATTTTGACAACCCTTTGGCTCCGCCCATTGAAACCCTTGGCAAATATAAGATCAGGGGTAGAATTAGTCCCGTAAGCCTCATGGTAAATTCTAGACTTGTCCTCCTCCCTACAATTATAACTATACTGCACCTAATGTGGGGGAACTTTACTGCACCTAATGTGGGGGAACTGTACTGCACCTAATGTGGGGGAACTATATTGCACCTAATGTGAGGGAACTATACTCCACCTAATGTGGGGAACTATACTGCACCTAATGTGGGGGAACTGTACTACTAACCTAATGTGGGGGAACTGTACTGCCAACCTAATGTGGGGGAACTGTACTACTAACCTAATGTGGGGGAACTATACTGCACCTAATGAGGGGGAACTATACTGCCAACCTAATGTGGGGGAACTGTACTACTAACCTAATGTGGGGGAACTATACTTCACCTAATGTGGGGGAACTATACTGCCAACCTAATGTGGGGGAAATATATTTCCATCCTAATGTGGGAGATTTATACTGCCAACCTAATGTGGGGGAACTATACTACTGACCTAATGTGGGGGAAATATATTTCCATCCTAATGTGGGAGATTTATATTGCCAACCTAATGTGGGGGAACTATGCTGCCAACCTAATGTGAATACAAAAATATAAAATTGTACTATTCTGATCCCTATAGCACTTTTATTTTTCTGTATACGGGGATGTATGAGGGTCATTTTTGGCGCTGTGATTTGTAGTTTTTATCGGTACCATTTTTTTTTTGCTTTTTAGATATTTGTTATGGTATTTGAAGTGACCAAAAATGTGCTAATCTGATTAGTGCACTATTACGACTTTTGGGACCCCACTTCTGATTTTGCCCAGGGCCATGCTAAGCCTAAAACTGGCCCTGGATCGAATCCTCCTATACTATGCAAGCAAGAGTGTGTGTGTGTGTGTATATGTATGTGTATATATATATATATACACACATACATAAACACACACACACACGCGTGCGCAGAGTGAGTTTGTGCTTTAGGGTGCACACCCTAATGCAATAGGCTGCGCACGCCTATGCTTTAAGCTACACATCACACGTTATGTAACCAGACCACAAAGAGATATTAGATAGATAGATATGAGATAGATAGATATGAGGTAGATCGATAGATAGATAAATATGAGGTAGATAGATATGAGGTAGATAGATAGATATGAGATAGATACAAATCCAGGAGGTAGGCAGCACAACCACAAAAATAATAGTATAAAGTTCCGGGGTGCAGGCAAGCAAGTACCGACCCAGTCGCAGACTGTATAGATAAGACCTTGTTTAATCCTTTTCACCCCATGTAGGCCATTTGGTTTAATTATATGTTTTTTAAACAAATTATGCACAGTGCCATACATTTCATTCATTCAAGTTTATTTTCATGTGGAGTCCGGGCATTCTACTACTCTATTATGCCGTGTTCGGCATCAGTGCGTCACATGCACAAGCGCGAAGGCTGGCACCGATCATGTGATGATAGATCATGTGAGTGTCATGTGACACCAAGATACCGACATGGAGCTAGTGAACGTCGTAATTGCGTCTATGGGCCCACAGGAGTTCGCGGACCGCCCCCCTGGTAAAAATGTTTTGTTTACCGCTGATACTTTGGAACATAGAGTAATGTAAATGCTTGAAGAATGTTCTTGTTTTTATACACTAGATGAGGACGATTTTTTATGTCACTTTGTATTGCACAATTGTTTTGGTTTGCACTATGATTGTACTGTATTGTGGATATAATTTTACATATTGAGATAATTATTGTACAGATTGATGATTTCACTAATGATGCACTTTACAAAATGCTTCTTTTGTAACCACTCCACTATGCTTGATAAAGATGGTGTGATGTCATTGAAATGTTGCATCTGACATGGGTCAATAAAGAACTACAGTGGGCCCTCAAGTTACGATATTAATTGGTTCCAGGACGACCATTGTATGTTGAAACTATTGTATGTTGAGACCAGAACTCTATGGAAACCTGGTAATTGTTTCTGAAGACCCAAAATGTCATCCAAAAATAGGAAAAAGTGAGAATTAAAGAAAAATAATTAGATAATTAATACAGATAAAGCAAATCCTTACATATAAAAGTAAGAAAGATCTGCTGGGAGCTGTAATCACTGTCTAGGTCAGTGTTTTCCATCCAGGGTGCCTCCAGCTGTTGCAAAACTGCAACTCCCAGCATGCCTGGACAGCCAAAGCCTTGATAGGAAACACTGGTCTATATAGAGGACAGGAACATCTTCAGGGTCCTGTACAGTACACGCAAAATGGAGTCGCCCTTACCTGTGTCCAAAGGAGCAGCTAACCCTGGTACAAGTAAAGAGTAATACAGAACATGTAGTACCTCCCTGTATTGTAGGGGGTGCTACCAGACAGTCAGTGCATGCACTTTAGTAGTACAGGTGTAAATTTCCATTCTGATTGGTCAGTTCTTCCAGCCATTGTCACAGATCTGGACTGTCCATAGCATTGTATGTTGAGTCTGGTTTCAAGTTACAATGGTCCAGAAAAGACCATTGTATGTTGAAACTATTGTATGTTGAGGCCATTGTAAGTTGAGGGAAGACTGTACTGTGTTTTACCAGACAACTTGCTGGTGTGCTGCTGGAATTCTTTGGCTAGATAGATAGATAGATAGATATGAGATAGATAGATAATTCCAAGAAAACAAGTAGGTTGCTGCAGCACACTTGTAGCGAAAAAAAAGTAGCTTTAATCCATCAAAAACAGAGTGTAAAATGCAACATTGCAGCTGTCCATGCAGCCTTTTTCAAGCATCAGTACAAGTGACCAAATTCATGGTATATAACATGTGAAACTCAATCCATAATTAGTTACAATCAATCAAACAATTGTGCATAAAAATATATATAACACGTGATCAGTTCATAAAAGTGTAATAAGAAGAGAGTATATATAAAGTGCAGGGTTAAGAATACTGAGCCAAGATATCAAATCATACAGTATCTAGGTGTAAGAGATATACAATCTAAAATATACTCAATGACAGTGCAGGTGTTATGAATAAGATCACTGACGATCGGTTGCAGTCACCTATGAAAATTAAAACAACGTGTGTTACAGTGTGGTGTCAGGGGGTGCCATGCAGGGTGACGCCAGGGCGTGGTTTAGCCTTAACCACCCGAAGGTAATACCGCTGGTCCTGGACTAGGCACGGGGGCAATGAAGACATCGCCGCCAAGTTACGGACAACGGTAGCTTTACTGAGGGTAAACAGATTACACAGTCTATGCAGTACAGCCAATATCCCAAGGAGGTGACCAGTGACACAGGAGGACCTCTCAGGCTTGCTGGGACTTGCAGTATGTAGAGACACTTTAGTGCAGGCCACGGGGACTATATAGAAGACTTGACTTGACTGACTTGACATGAAAATGGAGGGCCGAGGACCGGAATAACCACAGGGGCCACAGACAGTTCCTAGGGCATTTCAAACAATGTCCATTTCCAGGTCTGATGTAGATGAGCAGAGGAACACAAGAGTCCATGTAGAATAAAATGTCCATACACGCTCTGAATTTTATGAAGACTTGTTAACCTTATAACTGTTTGGGAATATGACTCTAAGACATTATGCATAACAATATACACAACTTGAATGGATTGGGCTGCCGGAGGCTTTTTACCTCCTGATGACGGTAATGATTCACCGAAACATGTAGAGGTGGCATCTGATGTTTTTAAGCGCATTAACATATGCCATATGCCAGATACATATGCCAATAGAGTGGGATAATACACTTTATTCCCACTACTAATACATGTAGAGAGTGGATGTTCCACCTGACAATATGTGAACAATGGGCATATAGTACATGCAGTTTTAAACTCACCTTGAACTCCTTTTTGTTTGTTTATACATTTAATATATACCAATAAAAGTTATGTTTTAGGGGATCCCACATATAGGGATATCTGTACCCCGAGCCACGTGCTCAGGGGTAATTGTGTTCTAGAGTTATTGAATGGGGCCTGAAGCCCAAATTGATGCGCTCACAGAGCCTGTTCCCCTGGGGGTTATAAGCTGTAGTCTGAAGTTTCTTACAGGCGTGGAACTGACACAGCTCCTGGAAGAGTTGGGCCTCAAAGGCCGTTCCACGGTCCATTAGGACAGGCTCCGGACACCCAAGGGTTTGCACCCAATTGGAGTAGAACATCTGGGCCGATGTCTTGGCTGTGAGGTACCACGACAACCGATTTGGAGTAGTGATCCACCATGGTGAGAACATAAATGTACCCGGACCGGGTAGGAGACAACTTGACATGGTCTAGCGCGACCAACTGATTAGGCCTTTCACTCTGGATGGAGTGGACGGGTGCTCTTGCGTCCTTGCGCACATTCTTGGTGACGTTGCAGACTTGCACGCTCACTGCACCATTTCTCAATGTCGCTCCGCATTCCAATCCAGTAAAATCTTCGCCTGACAGTAACCTCGGTCTTGTGGACTCCAAAGTGTCCCGACTGATCATGATATGCATTGAGGACCATCGGCAACTTCGGGTAACCAGAAGTCGATCACCAGAGACCAGATCCAAAGAATTTCGGTACAACAGTCCCTTATGCACGAACAGTCGCTTCCTCTGTAGCCACAGACGTTTCAACTCGTAGTCACACTGGGCCTGGCATAGACGGGTTGGTACCTTTTTCATCAGGAGGTAGTCCAACAGATCCCCCATGACTCGACTTTCATCTTGTAGGGTCTTCCATGTGTATAGGTCTTCTTGGACCTTCCCAGACCTGGGTTCGCCGTCCTCAAGGGCAGTCACAACATTCTGATTCATGAACTTCTGGTAAAATGGGGGCATCTCAACGTCTTCCCACTTGTCTTCGACAGGTAGTTCCTCGCCGGGAGTCATCTGAGACAGTACATCGGCGTTGACATTTGAATTGCCGCTCCTGTACTTGATGGTGAAACTGTAATTGGCCTATCTTGAGGCCCAACGCTGCTCGATGGCACCCAACTTGCCAGTGTTCAGATTGTCCAATGGGTTATTACCCGTGTAGACAGTGAATGGAGTGGCAGCAAAGTAGTCCTTAAACTTTTCAGTCACAGCCCATACGAGGGCGAGAAGTTCCAGCTTGAAGGAGCTGTAGTTTGCATCGTTTTTTTCTGCTCCTCGCAGGTTACGACTGGCATAGGCTATCACACGCTCTTGCCCTTCTTGCACTTGGGACAGTACAGCTCCCAGACCTTCGAAACTGGTATCGGTATATAGCCAGAACAGCTGACTGTAGTCTGGATATGCCAGGATGGGTGGTTCTGTCAGCAGACGTTTAAGAGCTCGGAAAGCTGTCTCTTGCTCTTCGGCCCATTCAACAGGTAGTCTTCCACTGTAGTTCTCCTTCACCGTACCCCGTAGGAGAGCTGAGAGGGGTTCTGTAATCTGGGCAAAGTGGGGAATGAAGCGGCGGTAGAAGCTGCATATCCCAGGAAGTTTCTGACATCTTTCACTATGTGCAGGGTAGGCCAGTTCTTGACAACCTCCACCTTTTCAGGATTTGGCTGGACTCCCTCAGCGCTGACGACATGACCTAGGTAGTGTACCTGGGGCTTAAGCAAATGACACATCGACGGCTTAATCTTCAACCCATGTTTGATCAGGACTTGGAAGACTTCTGACAGATGATTGAGGTGCTCTTGGTAAGACTTGGAATACACAATGACATCGTCCAAGTACAATAGGACACTTTGAAAATTCAGATAGCCCAGGCACTATTCCATCAGACGCTGGAATGTAGCAGGGGCATTACATAGCCCAAACGCCATACTTTTAAACTCGAACAGTCCCATGGATGTCACAAAGGTGGTCTTCTCTCGGTCTTCCATAGGCACTTGCAAATATCCGCTGGTTAAGTCCAAGGTGAAGAAGTAAGCAGCCGACCAAAGGGCTGTGAGTGACTCTTCCAATCTGGGTAGAGGATAAGCATCCTTATGTGTGACATTGTTCAACTTCCTGTAGTCAACACAAAAGCGGATGGTTCCGTCTTTTTTCTTGACCAAAACAAGGGGTGCCGCCCAGGGAGTCTGACTTCCTTGAATGACGTCTGCCTCTTTCATGTCGGCCAGCATCTTTTTGACAGTCTGATGCATGCCTGGCGCGACCAGACGGTGTCTTTCTTTAATAGGTGGGCAGTCGCCGGTGAGGATTCTGTGTTGGATCATAGACGTATATCCAAAGTCTGTAGGGTGTTTACTAAAAGCCTTGTGGTACCATTTGCCGATGTTGACAACTCCTTTGACTTGATCATTTGGGGTGGTATCATCTCCTACTTGGAGTTTCGCCCAACAGGGCTCAGGAGTACTTGCAGCAGATCCTTCAGCCACTTCGGCCACACGCTGTTGGACCTCCTTGCATTCTGTTAGAATGTCCCTTGACTCTATGAGATACAGCTGGGCTACTGGGATGTATTTAGGTAACACAGTAGCAGCATCAGACAGACTGACTAACCGGACTGGGACTCTGTAAAAAGGCTTCTTGCAGCTCGGACAAGGGGATAATCTTCCAGTTGCATAGGTTCCAGCAGGGCTTGTTAGTCCTTGTTCCTTACTCCAGGACATGCACAGCACCAGATGATGGTCTCTGTGTTAGGTTGCAAGGTCACCGACCTGATGTCTTGTACTCACACTCTGCAGATGTCACCTTGCTTGTTGGCAAACTTATGCTCCGCCTGTAGAATTTTCAAGTGGTGCTGCGCCGCCCGCTGGCCCAAAGGAGGTATATGGGGAAGAGAGGCATACAAGACATCTAATATTTCAGCAAAACAGTTTTTTATAATGTTCATCCCCAATATAAACTCAGCAGATTCCTTATCTGACAAATTAATTACAATCACTCCCTACCCTCTAAGTACATGCTCTCCCAACTAAATGGTTGGCTCCCAATATCCATGCCTGGGAATTGGATAGAGTATCGATGTTGGCTTAGTCTAGTCTTGGCCTCCCATGTGATCTCTCCCACATATATGAGACCACATGGGCACATCAAGGCATAGACCACAAGACTGGATGTACACGTCAGATAGTGTTTCGTCACTATTCCTTTCCTGTTCTCGGGTGTACAAAAACTGGGCCCTTAAGAGCAATTGATGCACTGCAGGCAGGGGTATGACCCCTTGTTTTTAACCAACAGGTATTTTGTGGGTTGCTCTCCAATGATAAATGTGACTTGACCAATTAATCTTTTAAATTGGGGGGCAACAGCGGGGGGTTTTTGAACTCTGGAATCTGGGGAAAACTGGTTCTCAGGAGTCTCCAATGTTTCCTGAGTACATCAGCAATCCGTCCAGAGAAAGGAAATGGATTTTTTTTTGTAAGTGGATACAAAAGTGGCTCAGGGGTTGTAGATGTTTTTTCAGAGGTCTCAATCAGTTCATGTCGATCCATCGCCATAACTTTTGTCTTGCTGTGGACCAATAATTTACGTGGGTACCCCCTCTTAGCAAAGTTCTGAGCTGGACCTATCTCGTCATCCACATCAATGATGCTCCTCACCCTCATAATTTGACTTACAATAGAGAGCACACCATTGGACATGGATTACAGCTCTTATAATGTAGGAGTTGGTATATAAAAAAAAGAAGATTGCAGCAGCACTCTTGGTCAAAAAATTGAGGCTCTTTTTGAGACACTTTTTGATCAAAACATGCCCTCCATCCACCACGCGGAGGTGGCCTATTGTTGGAGGGTACCCTAACATGCTTTATCCACTCACCTCTGCTAGGCATATGGCCTCTTACTGGATAACATGCTCGATCCTCTATCATTTTAAAAACCTCCTGTGAAACAGGGAGGGGTGCACGACTAGAGAGGGTGCCACTCCCCCTAACTTGCATAGAAAAAACACAAAAAAGAAAAATAGCCAGCACAACTACCTAATACACGGGTGCACGCTGCTGTGGCAAATATAAAGTATATAAAAAATAAGGTTGCAGCAGCACTCTGAGGACTGAGTTGGTGTCTGTGAGTTTAGCATACAGACTGGTCGACAGTCTGCCATTTTTCATTTGTACCATAGTGTCTAAAAAATGTATGCTTTCTGATGACATGGTCAGGGGGAATTTAATGTGTTGACTGTATTAAGGTTCCTGTGGAGCTGTTCTAACTCTTCCACAGTACTGGACGAAATTAAAAACACGTCATCAATATATCTCCACCACCCCAGCACACGGCTGAAGTGGTGGGATACATATACAGACTCCTCTTCAAGCATGGCCATGAACACATTGGCATTTGTTGGTGCCACAGTTGTGCCCATGGCGGTGCCCACTTCCTGAAGGTAGAACACATCATTGAAGAGGAAATATTTGTTCTGCAATACCAATTCCAACAGAGTGACAATAAAAGTTTTGTTTTGTGAAAATGCTCCGCTGATGAATTTAACACCTAAGCAACACCTTATATTCTGTCTGCCAATACAAAAATCTCTAATGGTGCCTCTCCCGAGACTAGACTCTGGATCCACCCCTGCTCAGCTGTGTGCTTCTCCTGGATGCATTTAGCAATTTGTGGGGGTCTGAACACCCGGACCCCAACCGATTACATTTTTTTGCATTTCTGTGTCATGTCAAAAGATTTTTAAAATTACAGTGACACTTTAAATTTATGATAATGAGATAATTCTAATGAAACCGTCCTAGTCTGCACAGCAAAGCTAAAAAAAAAAAAGTGAACTGCATCAAACTATATCTATCAGCTTATTGTGTGTGCTTTATTGGTCACTTTAGTGAAATATTAGTGGAGCATATCATGCCATTTAATAGAAATCTCATAATTTCATTAAAATTTTTTTATATTTTTCTATAGACAAATTAAAACAAAAATTAATAAATGCATTGAAATTTACAGTTGTCACAATAAAATATGAAGAAAACACTGGGGTGACTGCTTTTTATTGGTGCTGTATGCAGAGCGGTTGCTTGGACTTTTAATTTTGGAATTACACAAAGACTGTCACTGAGGTAACAGGATCAGGTAAAAGTGCTGCAGGCCATTTCTTTGAATTCTCACAAATGTGCTGCCCTACGAAATGTTAAGCCAGGAAGAAATCTTGTCTTTACTTCAAAAGCTCTTTCCTCTGGTCTCGTGAGGCAGTGTGTAAAAGTCAGCGCTAAATCACATTTTACCCGAATAACAATGAAATTTCATTTCACCCCATCTGACAATGACTTCACATTTAATGACTGACGCTGTATCTGGGCTTTATTATGATTTAGATGGAAAAGGAAATATATTAAAATCTAATAGGGATCCGCATTTATAGTACTCCACAATGAGTCTAATTTAACACAATATCAGTGTCTCAATTATTACTCGTTCTATCCAGAGATAAAGTGATTACAATGTATCATCTGTAGTCAGTCAATATATTAAATGATATGTGCAGACGTGACAGCTGCTGCCAGCCACTGAGCTCTGGGCTCTGATTATTACACTAAGTGAAAATCAATGCATTTCCCTATGTCACCAGTAGGTGTCACTACATTAATATATGTGAAACAAAGTAGTAACCTTATTCCAGCTTTTTGCCAGAATACATAGCAGGCAACAGGTGTAGCGACATTGTTTTTTCTATAGCGTTATATGAAAAATTAGGAAATTACAGAGAGGCATAAATGCAGTCCAAGTCGGATGAGTCTTAAAGGGTACCTGTCACATCTGCAGACACCATGTTATAGAGCAGGAGGAGCTGAGCAGAAGATATATACAATACATTACATTCTGCAAGTATCATGTTATAGAGCAAGAGGAGCTGAGCAGATGATATATACAATACAGTACAATCTGCAGGCATCATGTTATAGAGCAGGAGGAGCTGAGCAGATGATATATACAATACAGTACAATCTGCAGGTATCCTGTTATAAAGCAGGAGGAGCTGAGCAGATGATATATACAATACAGTACAATCTGCAGGTATCCTGTATTAAAGCAGGAGGAGCTGAGCAGATGATATATACAATACAGTACAATCTGCAGGTATCATGTTATAGAGCAGGAGGAGCTGAGCAGATGATATAATGTATAGAATACAGTACAGTCTGCAGGTATTATGTTATAAAGCAGGAGGAGCTGAGCAGATAAATATATCTATAGTTTTATGGGAAAAGTTCCAGGATAACTCATCAATTAACGTGTAAAGCTCTGTTCATTCTGGGCTAAGTAGTCATGTAGGCGGTCCTACTCACTCATTGACATATAGCAGTGTATAACTACATACAGAGCTGTCAATTACTGAGCAGACCCACCCATTTGACTACTTATCCCTGAATGAGCAGAAATTTACATTAATAAATGTCAATTCATCCTGGAACTTTTCCCATAAAACTGTATATTATTCTGCTCAGCTCCTCCTGCTCTAGAACATGATACCTGCAGATTGTACTGTATTGTATATATTATCTGTTCAGCTCCTCCTGCTCTATAGCATGATACCTGCAGATTTTACTGTATCGTATATATCATCTGCTCAGCTCCTCCTGCTCTATAACATGATACCTGCAGATTGTACTGTATTGTATACATCATCTGTTCAGCTCCTCCTGATCTATAACATGATACCTGCAGATTGTCCTGTATTGTATGTATCATCTGCTCAGCTCCTCCTGCTCTATAACATGATTCCTGCAGATTGTACTGTATTGTATAGATTATCTTCTCAGCTCCTTCTGCTCTATAACATGATTCCTGCAGATTGTACTGTATTGTATGTATAATCTGTTCAGCTCCTCCTGCTCTATAACATCATACCTGCAGATTGTACTGTATTGTATATATCATCTGCTCAGCTCCTTCTGCTCTATAACATGATACCTGCAGAATGTAATGTATTGTATATATCATCTGCTCAGCTCCTTCTGTTCTATAACATGATACCTGCAGATTTTACTGTATTGTATATATCATCTGCTCAGCTCCTTCTGCTCTATAACATGATCCCTGCAGATTGTACTGTATTGTATATATCATCTGCTCAGCTCCTCCTGCTCTATAACATGATACCTACAGATTGTACTGCAGGGGCGGACATATCGCCTGTGCAGCCGGTTCAGCTGCACAGGGGCCCAGCGTGGGAGGGGGCCCGCCCTCACACGCTGGGCCGGTCCTACCATCGGACCCAGTGCACAGGGCCGCCATCAGGGGGTAAACCCATACACTTGTATGGGGCCCGGAGCTTCAGGGAGGCCCGGACGTCCCTGTACTTTTTTTTTTCCGGCTAGTCAGTGAGTGACTGCGACTGTCACTCACTGACTCCTGGCTGGGTACCCGTCAGAACTATGACCGGGCCTCATAGTCTGGGGGGCCCGCAGGACTATGAGGCCCGCTCTTTCTAGGGCGCGGGCCCCTTAAGAAGTACGGCAGGGCCGGACAGGCCAGGGGCTGATGGGAGTCGACGTGCCCCGCGCAGGCACGCACGTCTACTCCAGTCACCTGACCTGTCCCGGCGCGATCTCCAGTCCAGCAGCCTCCCGACGGATCCTCCCCATGCAGTGACACTGACAGGAGCAGCAGCTGCACCGAACCCCGGCAGGGTGAGTGAACGGGGGGGGGGGGGGGGGTTGGATGGGGGCTATGTTGTTTGCAGACTACAATGGTGATGAGAGGTGCAGGGGAACTGGTGCTTGGGGTGTTATAGGGGTGATGAGAGGGGGGGGGGTTATGGGGGTAATGAGAGGTGCAGGGGGTGTTATGGGGGGATGAGAGGTGCAGGGGGGTGTTATGGGGGGATGAAAGGTGCATGGGGAGGTTATGGGGGTGATGAGAGGTGCGGGGGTTATGCAGGGGGGTGTTATGGGGGTAATGAGATGTGCAGGGGGGTGTTATGGGGGGGATGAGAGGTGCAGGGGGTGTTATGGAGGGATGAAAGGTGCATGGGGAGGTTATGGGGGTGATGAGAGGTGCAGGGGGGTTATGGGGGTGATGAGAGATGCAGGGGGGGTTATGGGGGTGATGAGAGATGAAGGAGGTGTTATGGGAGTGATGAGAGATGCAGGGGGTGTTATGGGG
Organism: Hyla sarda; assembly: GCF_029499605.1. Taxonomy (NCBI): domain Eukaryota; kingdom Metazoa; phylum Chordata; class Amphibia; order Anura; family Hylidae; genus Hyla; species Hyla sarda. The sequence goes on from NC_079193.1 coordinate 45,380,907, forward strand.
GTGATGAGGGGGGGGGGGTGTTATGGGGTGATGAGAGGTGCAGGGGGGGTTATGGGTGTGATAAGAGGTGCAGGAGGGTGTTATGGGGGTGAAGAGAGGTGCAGGGGGTGTTATGGGGGTGGTGAGAGATGCAGGGGGCATTATAATAGTGATGAGGAGAGGTGCGGGGGTTATAGTAGTGATGAGGAGAGGTGCGGGGGTTATAGTAGTGATGAGGAGAGGTGCGGGGATTATAGTAGTGATGAGGAGAGGTGTGTGGGGGGGTTATAGTAGTGATGAGGAGAGGTGTGTGGGGGGGTTATAGTAGTGATGAGGAGAGGTGTGTGGGGGGGTTATAGTAGTGATCAGGAGAGGTGTGTGGGGGGGTTATAGTAGTGATGAGAAGAGGTGTGTGGGGGGGTTATAGTAGTGATGAGGAGAGGTGCGGGGGGGTTATAGCAGTGATGAGGAGAGGTGCAGGGGTTATAGTAGTGATGAGGAGAGGTGTGGGGGGGTTAGAGTAGTGATGAGGAGAGGTGTGGGGGGGTTAGAGTAGTGATGAGGAGAGGTGTGGGGGGGTTATAGTAGTGATGAGGAGAGGTGCGGGGGTGGTTATAGTAGTGTTGAGGAGAGGTTTGGCAGGGGTTATGGGGGTGATGAGGAATGATGAGGACACAGAGGATAAGAGGTATTATATTTAGTGGGTATAGTGTGTGGCAGGATTATATTTAGTGGGTACAGTGTATAGCAGTATTATATTCAGGGTACAGTGTGTGGCAGGATTATATTTAGTGGGTACAGTGTATAGCAGTATTATACTCAGGTTACAGTTTATAGCATTATTATATTCAGGGTACGGTGTGTGGCAGGATTATATTTAGTGGGCACAGTGTGTAGCAGTATTATATTCAGGGTACAGTGTATAGTATTATTATATTCAGGGTACAGTGTATGAGCAGTATTATATTCAGGGTACAGTGTGTGGCAGTATTATATTTAGTGGGTACAATGTGTGGCAGTATTATATTCGGAGTACAGTGTGTGGCAGTATTATATTCAGGTTACAGTGTGTAGCAGGATTATATTTAGTGGATACAGTGTATAGCAGTATTATATTTAGTGGGTACAGTGTACAGCAGTATTGTATTCAGGTTACAGTGTCTGGCAATATTATATTTAGGGTACATTGTGGGGCAGTATTTTATTTAGGGTACAGTGTGTGACAGTATTTTATTTAGGGTACTGTGTGGGGCAGTATTTTATTTAGGGTACAGTGTGTGACAGTATTATATTCAGGGTACAGTGTGTGGCAGGATTATATTTAGTGGGTACAGTGTATAGCAGTATTATACTCAGGTTACAGTTTATAGCATTATTATATTCAGGGTACGGTGTGTGGCAGGATTATATTTAGTGGGCACAGTGTGTAGCAGTATTATATTCAGGGTACAGTGTATAGTATTATTATATTCAGAGTACAGTGTATGAGCAGTATTATATTCAGGGTACAGTGTGTGGCAGTATTATATTTAGTGGGTACAATGTGTGGCAGTATTATATTCGGAGTACAGTGTGTGGCAGTATTATATTCAGGTTACAGTGTGTAGCAGGATTATATTTAGTGAATACAGTGTATAGCAGTATTATATTTAGTGGGTACAGTGTACAGCAGTATTGTATTCAGGTTACAGTGTCTGGCAATATTATATTTAGGGTACAGTGTGGGGCAGTATTTTATTTAGGGTACAGTGTGTGACAGTATTTTATTTAGGGTACTGTGTGGGGCAGTATTATATTTAGTGGGTACAGTGAATAGCAGTATTATATTTAGTGGGTACAGTGTATGGCAGTATGCTATTCATGGTACAGTGTGTGGCAGTATTATATTCAGGGTACAGTGTGTGGCAGGATTATATTCAGGGTACAGTGTGTGGCAGTATTATATTTAGTGGGTACAGTGTATAGCAGTATTATATTCAGGGTACAGTGTGGGGCAGTATTTTATTTTGGTTACACTTTCTGGCAAGGTTATAATGATTACTGTCTTCATGCAGAGGATGAGGATCTGCTGACAGTGAGGAGCCAATGATATCTGCATGTCAGACTCTGCAGAGAAGATGGAGCTGGGGGAAGACCTGGTCTCTGGATGAGATGAAGAAGAAAAGAAGACGTCACTCAGGTCACTGACATCATTGTGTGTTCTTATGACTTTCCCATCAGAGCTGTAGTCACTTGTAAGTTCTGCAGTGATGATGGGTAAAACTGTGTCCAATCTGTGTCTCTTCAGCTGTTACAAAACTACAACTCCCATTGCCTGAGGCTCTCCAGACATGATGGGAGTTTTAGCTTTCCAACAGCTGGAGAACCACTTCAACCGAGGTGATCGGTGGGGGTCTCAGGCCTTGAGTTGTGTAAGGGGCCCCGAAATTTCTGATGGCAGCCCTGCCAGTGCACATATGACAGGGAAACCAGTCTTGCCCAGTCACTAAACTGCTACTTACATCTGCCCATGGGGACTTCCTGGCTGAGGTGCGTGCAGTGAGTGACGTCATCGCAAGCACCTGGACGCTGACGTCCAGCGCAGAGCGTGCGATGATGTCACTTATAGCGCGCACCTCTGCCAGGAAGTCCCCATGGGCAAATGTATGTAGTGCAGGCCAGGTAAGAGTGTGTGGGTGAGTGAGAGTGTGTGTGTGTTTGTTTGTTGGGGTTATGCTACGCTACCTTATGTGGGGAATCTATGCTACCTAATGTGGGGAATATATGCTATGCTACCTAATGTCGGGAATCTATGCTATCTAATGTGGGGAATATATGCTATGCTACCTAATGTGGGGAATCTATGCTACCTAATGTGGGGAATATATGCTATGCTACCTAATGTGGGGAATCTTTGCTACACTACCTAATGTGGGGAATATATGCTACGCTACCTAATGTGGGGAATCTATGCCATGCTACCTAATGTGGGGAATATATGCTATGCTACGCTACCTAATGTGGGGCTACGCTACCTAATGTAGGGAATCTATGCTACGCTACCTAATGTGGGGAATATATGCTGCGCTACCTAATGTGGGGAATAAATGCTACGCTACCTAATGTGGGGAAATTATGCTACGTTACCTAATGTGGGGAAACTATGCAATGCTACCTAATGTGGGGAATATATGCTACATAATGTGGGAAAACTATGCTACCTAATGTGGGGAATCTATGCTACCTAATGTGGGGGAACTGCTGCCTATCTAATGCAGATTAATGTGAGTTGCAGTGCAATTTTATGGCATATTACTTTTTTTTTGGGGGGGGGGGGGCCCAGGCACATTCTTTGCACAGGGGCCCTCTGTTGTCTGTGTCCGCCCCTGTTGTACTGTATTGTATATATAATCTGCTCAGCTTCTCCTGCTCTATAACATGATACCTGCAGATTGTCCTGTATTGTATATATCATCTGCTCATCTCCTCCTGCTCTATAACAACACCCAACAACTCTATACAGGGGTGTGGAAATAAAAATAAAACAAACTACTTGTCCAAGAGACTAAAATGGAACACAGTCTCCTTGTCCCTCATGAAAATCCAAAAGTCCACTTGTCCTGGTACACAAAATAATTTCAACCAACATAGTATGTAATCAAGGTCTTTATTAGTTATTTATTTAGTTTTTGAACTTTCTTTTTTTTCCCCCTCCTTGCCCTGTAATAGCCATAAGTGTTATTTTTTCATCTACAGACCCATATGAGGACTTGTTTTTTGCAGGACCAATTGTACTTTGTAATGACACCTTTCACTTTTCTAAAACTTCTGCTCCAAAACATAAAAACATTTATATGGTATTGTTGAAAAAAAATGCAATTTTGAAATATATATATATATATATATATATATATATATATATATATATTTTTTTTTTTTATGCCATTCACCTTCTGGTCAAACTTACATGTTATTTTGATACTTTAGGTTGGCCTGATTACAGCAATACCAAACTTTTAGTTTGTTTCCGTCATGTTTTACTAAATTAAAAAAATTCTAAACTTTTTAATAAAAAATAATAATTTCTGTCCCCTATAACATTTTTATTTTTCCACATACGAGGGCTTAATTTTTTGTACTGTAATCTGCTCTTTGTATAAGTACCATTTTGGTATTGATCAGACTTTTTGAATGCTTTTCACTTCATTTTTTCTGAGATATGATGTTAGAAAAAAATGCAATTCTATGGTATATTTTTACATTAACGCCATTGACCATATGGGATATATAATGTTATAGTTTAATAGTTTAGACAATTACACATGCACCAATACTTATTTTTAATATGTTAACATTTTTTTTTTATATGGGCAATGGGGGTGATGTGAACATTTAATATGGAAGGGGTTAATGTGTTTTTTTAAACTTTTATTAAACTTTTTTTTTTACACTTTTAGGAAGAATCATTAGATTCCTCATACAGATCAATGCAATTGTATTAACCTCCATTGATCTGTGTCATCTGTGCTTATTTGATTAAGCCTGCTCCAGGTAGGCTCAATCAATTATAGATCCACGGCAGCGATCCATCCCAGTAGACCAGCAGGGATGGTTGAAAGGCCCCCTTAGACACCACCGTCTGCTTTAACAGCGGCGATCTAAATGGTTAATAGCCGGCTGCTGCGATTGCCGCATGCCAGGCTATTAGCGGCGGCCCCAGCTACTGAAATCAGCTGGAGGCCGCTGGGTATGGAGCAGACCCGAGTCAGCCTGCTCCATACACCATGAGTGCTGCCATATTGAAATAACAGGGGGTTGTCAATCCAGCACTGCTTGCCCGAAGGGCTAAATGCATGAAAATTTCCCAGCCCGGCGCCCGGAACTGCATCCGCCATACATAGTGTATACTGCGCTGTAATACCTAGAGTAACACCTGGGGAGGTTCCAATATTTGGCATCTGCCAAACAGTAAAAGTGGGTATGTAAGTAGGTCACCCAATAAGTTTGTCTCCCCTCAGCAGTTTGCTGGTCCCTCCAGGAGGCAGGTAGCCTTCTCAGTGGGTAAGTAAACCACCCAGTAAGCAGACAATCACCTATTTGCCAGGTAGCTCCCTCAGTTGGCAAGCAATCCCCTCATTAAGTAGGTAGCCCCCCCCCCCCCCAGTAAGATGTTGATCCCCCCAGTTATCCAGGTAGCTCCCCCAGGAGCCAGTAATTCCCCTCAATAGCCAGTAATCCCCCAAGTAGCTAGTTATCTACCCAGTGACCAGAAATCCCTTCCAATAGCCAGTTATCCCCCAGTAGTCACTAATCTCACCCCAGTAGTCAGTAATTCCTCGCAATAGCCAGTAATCTTCCGATTAGCCAGTAGTCCCCCAATAGCCAGTAATCCCCCCAAAAGCCAGTAATATTCCAGATAGCCAGTAATTCTCTCAGTAAGTAGTGATCTACCCCAGTAGCCAGTAATCACCCTCAGTACCAGTAATACCCCACCAGTAGCCAGTAATCCCGACAATTGGTAGTTATCCGCTCCAGTAGGCAGTAATCCCCCACAGCAGCCAGTAATCCATCCTCCAGTAGGTTGTTATTACAATATGCAGTAATTCGCCCAGCAGCAAATATAATCAAAACAAAAAAAATATATGTATACTTACCTCCTCTCCTGTGCAGAGCAGAAGCAGCCGGACCGCCTCCTTCCTCCTCCGCTCTGGTGAAGGTGGTAATGACTTCATGCTGGGGTTTACACCTTTAGCTTGAGCTCGCCTACCTGGGGATCTGGGACAAGAGTCCTTGATTCCCTGGTTTAGTGTGCAGATTATAGTGTGGACAGTTTCCCACACTATCAGCTGGGTCAGGTGGCTTGAGGGGGACGCAGCACCCCCTAGGTCAGTGGCACCTGAGGCAGACGGACCCCCTGCCTGGACTTCCCTGTTTGAGTGCTGTTCAGACATGAAGAAAGACAAGAGTATACATGAGTCAGGCATGCATTCACTGCAAAGAACTATGATGGTCTTGGCAAACCTTCCTCGTGTCTGTTCCAGATCTTTTAACAGCACCGATAAACATTTTCCTTGCAGCCTTTGAACATGTATATGTACAACAAATCCCACATAATGTATCCAAAGTCCCACTATTCATCTATCTGTAAGGGGATTTGGGCAACAGATGAAACTAAACAGCGAGACTACAGCCGGGGCCCATGTGGGTTCAACAGCAAATATTCTTTATGTGATTCTCCACAGCAAATGGGGTTTGATGGATGATATATATATATATATATATATATATATATATATATATATATATATATATATAAATATAAAGAAATAATGGAAGAGCAGCACAACACCAAAAAAATAAGTGGGTGCCAGCAGCTAGTTGGCCTCGGTCAAGATAGTCGCAGCACTCCTGAAAATAGTGAAAAAATAAGGTGGCTTTATTCCATGTTACAAATACAAATACAAACGAAAAAAAACACACAGGAGGTGCGCCCCTAGTGAGGACCGTTAAACAATGAAAGGAGTTGACATAAAGATGGGTTCTTACCCCTAGGTGTTGCGCTCAGAGCTCAACACCTACAGTAGCATCAGTGTGTGGAAGGTAAAGGGAAACCGCTGCCATGAGGAACAAGCCCGGTGAGACGCTCGTCAGTCCGGTGAGTAGCAATAGAGATAGTCCGTGAATAGGTTCCTCTCAAGAAGGCGCTGGTACCCGGGGATAGAGGTAAAGTTCTTTTATTTGCAACGTGTTTCGATCCCGAACCGGGATCTTCGTCAGGCCTGACGAAGATCCCGGTTCGGGATCGAAACGCGTTGCAAATAAAAGAACTTTACCTCTATCCCCGGGTACCAGCGCCTTCTTGAGAGGAACCTATTCACGGACTATCTCTAATGTTACAAATACAAGACCAATGTTTCGGTTGCCTGTGCAGCCTTTTTAAAGCATGTCAAGTGACCAAAATAGTAGCAATAGCAATGGCGTGTAGTCTCCATGTTTACAGCAGTATCCGGTGAGTGTTCTGCCGTTACCCCTGCCCCCATTTAAGTTATTAATGTTTTATACTTTACCAATTGAGCTGTTTTGCATCTTTTTCATGTGAATCTCACTTTTGCACTGTACTATCTTTGCACTATTACCTAGACGAATGTATTTGTCTCATAAATGATGCACTTTTTATATATGCACTTTATATTATGTCAGATTTTGTACCTTTTGTATTAATTATTTATTTCACTGTATGTACACTTAATTGCTCTGGATGATGTATTTAAACCACCTATTTTGGTCACTCGACATGCTTAAAAAAAGGCTGCACAGGCAGCTGAAATGTTGCTCTTATACTTTTATATTTTTCACAATTTTTTTGGAGTGCTGCGACTATCTTCTGCTAATATATATATATATATATATATATATATATATATATTCATATATTGGGTATCAATTAATCCTTTTAGTTGACTTAAGGGATCTTTAAAATCTATGACTAGAGCAGTGGTCTCCACACTGTGGATCTCCAGCTGTTGCAAAACTACAAATCCCAGCATGCCCAGACAGCCGTTGGCATGCTGGTAGTTGTAGTTTTGCAACAGCTGGAGATTAGAGAATTCCATTGCCATAAACTGTAGTGTCCCAGTACCAATGGTCCAGCTTCTATCCTAAGAAAGTTGTAGTGTGGCTCAGAGTCAAAGGATTTTCCTAAAGCATAAATGTGTATGAGGTACTGGAGAATTTTTTTAGAAATGAATTTAGATGCACTGCACCATATTTTTATGCAGACACTGAGGTCTAACAATGTGCAAAGGGTTAATATCTCAGCATTTACTGTACACAGAAGAATTATGCATTGGTCACAATATTCTCCTAGCCAATGGTTGAAGTAGACGGTTCCTAGTCCAATCTATGAATCTCAGGTGAAGAGATGGAACTAAACTGCGCCATATGTCTCTCAGCTCAACTCCTAAGCTAAAGTTTAGGCCCTAGAGTAAAATCTTCTATTCCTGCACTTGCTGAGAAATCCAGTCAGTCAGAAAAGTGTGCATATTCCCTAGCTTTTGCTATTGCTAGGAATACCTACACCAAGGCCACATGTCTTCGACCTAGGTCCAATTTGTCTACAATCAAGTCAATGTCCCTGCTCATGTTCTTGTAAAAAAAAAAAAAAAAAGTTCTATAAAATTCCACATCTCCAAGGGGGAGAATATTGTCTACATTGGAGAGGAGAATGCTGAACAAGGGCCTCTCTGAATACACTAATCTCTTCGTCAGCCTTCAGTCAAATTTAGTGCTGCTCGGCTACCATGTCTGGAAGACCCCCCTGGATACATTCTTCCAGGTATCATGTTACAGGACCACCATTGAGCGAGTAAACCACAGTGAGCAGACTTGTGAAGATCCTTATATGTAGTTTCAGTAATACTGAAATGTATTTCTATATTTCGTCATTGTTCTAACGCAGTATAAACCCCCCAAAATACAAATTGGCACAAGAGAATATATTTCCTTATACATTTTTATTTTGTATTACACATGACATCATTATATAAAACTTTTTTTTATTGGCAGATACACTTCAGATATGAATATTCAGGCTCCCTGAAGGAGTGTCTGGAGAGGGCTATGGAAACAGCCTTCTATGGACTTCTATGGAAATGTCCCCCTTTTGCCAACTCACCTGTAAGGAACCAAACTGCGCAGTAAAATTCCCCTATAGGACACCTCGTTCCTCCCACTTCAGTTTGGGTCAAGGTACTCATCTGGTCCTACAACTGCTAGGACTTACAAGATCACAAGAATAGGGGTCCTATGTTTTAATGGAGAAGGGATCAAGCATGGAACTGCCGAATATAGAGTGCAGTACTACGTCAGTACCACAGAGAGTGAATGAAATGGCAGGGCCAAGGGCATGTGTGCCATGGTGGCATACCATGCGACTGCTATGGAGCCCTTAGAGAGAAGAGTCCCAACCTTGTTGGTCCCGTTTCTTTTTCTTTTGGAAAGAACCTGTGCAGGGCTTCTCTCTCCTGGTAAATGCATTGTCAGAAAATGAATGGAGGAGGTATTGACCAATGGGTCATGAAAAGTACAGGCAAATAAACACTAGACCTGTCCTGGGAGCAAAATCACATGCCATAATAGGAGTCCTATATCAATATTTGCTATGTAGCCCCTCCCTTCTTTGTACGGCACACGACAGGGCACATGGTCTATTCACATGGGGTACATGGCATCCCCATTTTTGTGATCGATGGAGGTGATAAGTTGTAATCTTTTTGATAATTGTTTTGATTTGCAGCACCAACACCTGACACCTGGCTTATTTTTTGGAGCCCGGACTAGTGTGCACATTACACCAGCCCTACGGGTTTCGTCTTCGCTTGTTATGATGGAGGCTCTGACTAAATTCCCATGGTGGTTGGTATTTTGCACTTCCCAAAAGACAGAAGGTAAGAACCGTCTATATACACATGTGCTATGGTAACATAATAAACACATTTTTGGTCTGAAATTCCTAGGTTTATTGTAATTAACTTTTATGTCTCAGTTTACATAGTCCATCACTGCATGGAATTCTTTACTATTAGCCTGAATAGTGTTTTCTTAGGAAAATTCACGAGATGCCTTTCAGTGCAGCCAGTTGCCCGTCAGCTGCTGGCGACGATGCCAGGAGGCCACCTGCACCTTATTGAAGACATCCAACTCCTAACATCTGCTGGGGAGGCTCGGTGTTTAAGTGCTTTCTCAGAACCTCTCACCAAGTGACTTTACCTGGAACACGAGCTGGAAAATGTTTGACATTACTGCGGCAGGCGTGTCCTCAGGAAAAAGTGATCCGCTCTAAATTAAAGGTTTCTAACTGAGCCAATTTTCTTCACACAAGAGCTAAACCTGCAGTTCATTATAACCCAGGGCGCTCCTTAGATTTAGAATGAATCTGAAGAATGTTAAATCTGTATTTTTCTTCTCCAGCTCTATACGGGACACATTTACATTTCCCTGCTGTCAATGCGGTAATTATAGCTACAGAGGACGGGTAACACACAAGTTTATTTCCATAAGGAAAAAAGGAGTAAATTCCTGCTAGTTTTTGTCATAAGACTGAACCTTACATTGGGTAGTGATTACATTGATGTGCATGAGTTATATTGTAAACTCATTTGTTAAATGGAGGGAGAGTATTTAAACAGGGTGCACATAGGTGTATGGTCAGATATTTGTATTAAAGTTATTTGGCAGATATTAGTTACCACACTCAACATTTCACCATCCAGTAATGACCTAGGTTTAGTACACTAATCCTTCTCCTTCATTATCTGCTTTGTTAATGAACAGCATAATAAATCAATATGGCTCAATACCTAATAGAAATAAAACATTTTGCAAATACATTTATTAATCAGGTATATAATGCAGAGGAGAAAAGCGCTCGGCACCGGGTCTTGCAATAAGTCTTTGTTGTCGGGGATAACTGTACCTTACACTTGGGCGGTGCAATAGCACTTTAGACAAGGATGCGACAATGTGGAAAGAAAGAAAACACAGCGCAGCACTCCCCCTTCCAGTGGTTTATTTCAGATCCATAAACAATTCCTATAGTGATCCAGGTACAGTGGGGTTCGTGGGGAGGACAGGAAAGAGAGCTCCGAGGAGCCCTTGCGGCAACGTTTCGCGGCAAAAACCGCTTGGTCACGGGGGGTCCGAGCGCTGGGGCCTCCCGGGATCTTCTGGACAGGGCCGCGGCAGTATGCTGGAAAGGGGGCGTTCCGTCCCCGCATGACGCAGCGGCCAACGCCCCCTCTATGTACCCCATAGAGATACATGGATGGGGCGTGTCTGCCGCGGCTTTCTGCTGGGGATGAAACTTCACTTCCTGCAGACTGCCGCGGCCCCGTCCAGGAGATCCCGGGGGCCCCAGCGCTTGGACCCTCCGCGATCTATAACTTATCCCCTATCCTTTGGATAGGGGATAAGTTATTTTACGCTGGAATACTCCTTTAACTTCTTAAATCTAATGGTCCCTCGCGTCTTTCGGCAGCACAATAATGGGATTTAGGTACTAGTATCCCTTGGAAGACCAGATGTTTTCATAGATCTGTTTTCTAACTGTTCTTACAAAGGCAGGTTTGTTTGTTTGTTTGCTTGTTTGTTTTTTTTAAATAAAGAATCTATGTTAAAATATTTAAAAAAAAGCTTTGGGAGTTCACTGAGAGTCAAATGTGCTCAAATGGGACTGAGTGCCTTTCGGCTCCCGGAGTACTGTGCAGATGCAATGCCGGAATTAGCCTCTGTGACAACTTCTGGTGACATCTGCAACGATGCACAGCCGGCTCCAATAAACAGGGAACCATCCACGGCACGGGCACCTAGTAATCCCCATACGTATCTCACGGCCAGCGTGGACTGAAGCAATGCAGAGGCGGGGAGGGAACTCGGATGTAGGCAGTCATATGCAACATCCCGATCCCGCAAGAAGGAAGGTAGACTAGGTCCTGCTCACAGGACAAAAAAACTCGCTGGAGCCAGGAGATATATATAACCAGGAGGTGGAACCTGATTTCATTTATTCCTTACATTTTCCAAATGTCCTGCAAGCTCACGGGGATAGTGTTAACCCATCAATGTGTTGCTGACCGACTCTAGGGAAAAAAACTGTCAACAAGGGAAGGAGCAGAAATATCGGAATATTGGGAGGAGGTACATTTGCTGAATTTATTTATTTGCAAAAAAATTTTTTATTTAAAGGGGTACTCCGGTGAAAACTTTTTTTCTTTTAAATCAACTGGTGCCAGAAAGTTAAACATATTTGTAAATTACTTCTGTTTAAAAATCTTAATCCTTCCAGTACTTATTAGCTGCTGAATGCTACAGAGGAAATTCCTTTCTTTTTGGAACACTGATGACATCACGAGCACAGTGCTCTCTTCTGACATCTCTGTCCATTTTAGCAACCGTGCATAGCAGATGTATGCTAAGGGCAGCATGGTGGCTCAGTGGTTAGCACTGCTGCTTTGCAGTGCTGGGGCCTTGGGTTCAAATCCCACTAAGGACAACAATAAATAAAGACTTATTATTATAATAACGTCAGCAGAGAGCACTGTGCTCGTGATGTCATCAGAGAGCATTCCAAAAAGAAAAGAATTTCCTCTGTAGTATTCAGCAGCTAATAAGTACAGGAAGGATTAAGATTTTTTAATAGAAGTAATGTAAAAATCTGTTTAACTTTCCGGAGCCAGTTGATTTAAAACAAAAAATGGTTTTCACCGGAGTACCCCTTTAATGCTCCCTAAAAGTTAAGAAGGTATTACCCCTTTAAATAGGACTGAGAGTCCAATAGAGAGTTGGAGGAACAAGATGTACAGTGAGAAATCAGACAATATCATAAAAGGAGCAGGGAGTTGTGGTTTTACAACATCTAAAGGGCCACAGTATGGAGACCACTGCCTTAGGGTCTATTCACACGGAAGAATTCCACCTTAAATGAAAGCCCAATAGACTTCTATGGGATTCCGCACTCCCATTCACACTTCTGAATTTCCGCTTGCGGAAATTCAGAAGTGTGAATTGGAGTGCGGAATCCCATAGAAGTTTATGGGTTTTCATTTCAGGCGAAATTCTGCAAGTGGAAATTCTGCCGTGTGAATAGACCCTTACATCATTGACTTTGTCAATGCGACATTCTGACCTCTAAATCCTTTACATTTAAGAAGGTCAATGACTAGAATTACCTCATGAGTATAGATAATATCAGTACTTGCTGAAATATTGGAGACTTATATGCATAGACTCCATATCCAGAAACTTATAAACACTAAACTAATTTGGACATGAAATGGTCATGTGAACGAGGCCTAAATACCGGCATTATACAGTGGAACAGACACTGTAGATCTGAAGACTTGATGGATCCCAGTAGAATATTCTGTATAAGGAAAATGTGACTTCAAAAGGATTCTTCAAACAGATACTCTGGGGCTTCATTACGGCACTTCCCTCCAGGACGAGACATGTGCCGAGCCGTAATATAAAAACGAGACTGTCTCCACATAATTCGTAAGATGAGTAACATGGTTCCCAACTGTCTGAGGCCGTAGTCTAGATGTTTGGGATATGACTTCTTAAAGACGTATTCCCACCTTATAAAGCCATGGCACTTTGCTTATCTTCAGAATGAAGGGGCCGCAGTCACAGACCAAATCCATTAAACAGAAGACTCTCTGCTTTTCTCTCTTCGCATGACCGTGGCATAAAATGTTTGCTACAGTTCACACTAAAATAGATTCTCCAGTCGGATTTTTACCCCGGCCAATATGTTTGGCAGGGTCTATAGAGGCCATTGATCTTTACTAGCGGGAGTCCCCTGATGCGACCAAACATCAAGTTAAGTATATGACAAAAAGTCATGAAAAGCTTGCAGGTCACAGAACATTCTTGATGGTTACTGGTCACTCCTGGGGTATGAAAACACTTGGATGTTCTAGAACACAACTTTAAAGTGTACCTGTCATATCACTGAAAAAAATGTTTCTATATGTTACATACTAGGTCGTGCAGGTGCTTTACATGTCTGTTTTTTATGGTCTGTCTTCTTTATTTGACTCACAAATCCCTCTCTTCTGCTGCTTACTCATTCTGACATCTACTGCTCAGAAAGGTGCATGTCCTAGGCAAGCACTAAGCTCAGAAAGGGACGTGTCCAATGCAAGCACTGAGCCCGCCCTCACTCACCATGCATTCACTTCTTCCCTGGGTCTGCTGTGCTGTGCTGGGTCTCATCATCCAATCACTGCAGGCTGCTCTGTAACCCCCTCCTCTCTGTTTTCATGCTGCAGTCTGATAGGACAGGTGTGAGCACAGAGGAGTCCACTTACTGGACTTTGTTTTGGTTAGTGCTTCAGCTGGGATAAAGATGATGCTGAAGCCGGACAGGATTATGTTCTGGATGGTATGGGGACCCCTAGTGGTCTTTTTTTTTACAAGCCATGATTTCTATAAAAAGGAGATAAAACATTTTTTTTAATAAAGTATATTTGAGATGTTAGTGTTTTGCCAAGATGTAGAACATATTAATCTGACAGTGCTCATTTAAGGCTGCAGCCACATGTGGCAGGAATGTTTCAGATTTTTGTAACAGTATACCACATTCATTACGGCAGCAGTAAAACAACACTAAATCTTATGGATTTTGTTGTGAAGGCCAGAGAAAGCAGAAGACTTCAAAATGGCCATAGCTATGTGGGCAATGCTACATTTTGCTTCTTTCTTGATGTTATTTGCTAGCATTGCCTCTTTCAGGTTGTGCACCCCAAGGTGCTCTCTTTGGGCTGTTTATCTCAATAGATGGTTTTGAGATCTAGAGTAACACAACCATGCTAAATTGGACACGAGAGCCTAGCGGTTCACAGCAGATAGTGTACTCTACAAACTACCACTATAAATGCAATGCCACACAATTAACCACAAAATGTATCTTATTTCATACATTTATACAGTCAGGTCCAAAAATATTGGTACATCGACACAATTCTAACATTTTTGGTTCTGTACACCACCACAATGGATCTGAAATTAAACTAACAAGATGTGCTTTAACTGCAGACTCTCAGCTTTAAGTTGATGGTATTTACATCCAAATCAGGTGAATTGTGTAGAAATTACAACAGTTTGCATATGTGCCTCCCACTTGTTAAAGGACCAAAAGTAATGGGACAATTGGCTTCTCAGCTGTTCCATGTCCAGGTGTGTGTTATTCCATCATTATCCCAATCCCAATGAGCAGATAAAAGGTCCAGAGTTAATTTCAAGTGTGCGATTTGCATTTGGAATATGTTGCTGTCAACTCTCAAGATGAGATCCAAAGAGCCGTTGCTATCAGTGAAGGAAGCCATCATTAGGCTGAAAAAACAAAACAAACCCATCAGAGAGATAGCCAAAACATTAGGCGTGGCCAAAACAACTGTTCGGAACATTCATAAAAAGAAGGAACGCATCGGTGAGCTCAGCAACACCAAAAGACCTGAAAGACCAAGGAAAACAACTGTGGTGGATGACCAAAGAATTCTTTCCCTGGTGAAGAAGACCCCCCTTCACAACAGTTGTCCAGATGAAGAACACTCTCTAGGAGGTAGGCGTACGTGTGTCAAAGTTATCAAGAGAAGACTTCACCAGAGTGAATACAGAGGGTTCACCACAAGATGGAAACCCTTGGTGAGCCTCAAAAACAGGAAGGCCAGATTAGAGTTTGCCAAACGACATCTAAAAAAGCCTTCACAGTTCTGGAACAACATCCTATGGACAGATGAGACCAAGATCAACTTGTACCAGAGTGATGGGAAGAGAAGAGTCTGGAGAAGGAACATGATCCTAAGCATACACCTCATCGGTGAAGCATGGTGGTGGTAGTGTCATGGCATAGTGGGCATGTATGGTGCCAATGGAACTGCGTCTCTTGTATTTATTGATGATGTGACTGCTGACAAAAGCAGCAGAATAAATTCTGAAGTGTTTTGGGCAATATTATCTGGTCATATTCAGCAAAATGCTTCAGAACTCATTGGACGGCGCTTCATAGTGCAGATGGACAATGACCCAAAGCAAACTGCAAAAGCAACCAAATAATTATTTAAGGGAAATAAGTGGAATGTTATGCAATGTTACCAATCACCTGACCTGAATCTGATTGAGCAGCATTTCCCTTGCTGAAGACAGAACAGAAGGGAAAATGCCCCAAGAACAAGCAGGAACTGAACACAGTTGCAGTAGAGGCGGCAGAGCATCACCAGGGATGAAACCCAGCATCTGTTGATGTCTATGCATTCCAGTCTTCAGGCTATAATTGACTGCAAAGGATTCGCAACCAAGTATTAAAAAGTGAAAGTTTGATTTATGATTATTATTCTGTCCCATTACTTTTGGTCCCTTAAAAAGTGGGAGGCACATATGCAAACTGTTGTAATTCCTACACCATTCACCTGATTTGGATGTAAATACCCTCAAATTAAAGCTGACAATCTGGAGTTAAAGCACATCTTATCAGTTTAATTTCAAATCCATTGTGGTGGTGTATAGAACCAAAAATATTAGAATTGTGTTGATGTCCCAATATTTATGGACCTGACTATAAATGTACAAAATAGATAAGAATATCCCCCCATATACCCCCCAAAAAAGGCGGGGTCACAACACAAGGTGTCCAATATGGCTGTATACAGACCTTCAGCTCATAATCTCATGGTATTAAATATAAAAATGACCTCCTGATGAAGAGATATGTATGTCAAGGTGGATGCAGGGATCCCCACAGGATCATATAAGAGGTCGGCTATAGGTACTGTATTTATCAGGGTATAACATGCACCCCCATTTTTTCAAGGAAATTTGGTCAAAAAAAAGTTTTTTTTACCTAAATCCTATCCTATCCTATCCCCAGCTTTCATATGTCCTTCAGGCTCCGAGCGACAGTGCAGGACACTGTGTTTTTGTGCGACTTTTTGACCTGTGTGACAATTAGGCAACTTTTTAATAATGCTGTCCGCTGTTAGTTTGTAAGCTCTTTTTTATTTGGTGGTGATTTGCGGCCCTTTTGGTGGGTTGCGCCAAAGAATGCAACTTTTTTTTTAAATCCCCGACCACTGCAAAAAAATCACCCAAAAACACGTCTACCACTGCAACAATCCAAAACACAGGTAAATTAAAAGACACAGGAAAAAAATCGCAAAAAAAAAACACACACTGCGCCAAAATACTATGACAAAGTTACCCAAGAAAACCAGCGTAAAATGCTTCATAAAAATCCCCCAATATTGTTTTTATAACCCTCACACATAGTTTTCCTTTGCGTTCAACAAGGACCTGACTTTTGGGACTGATACAACAAGTTCTCGAGCTTGGTTCCGACTTAGTAAACAAGAAAAATATAATCTTGTCAAACATTACTAAAAAAAACAAAACCGATTTGATCAAAAAGAATAAGGAACCATTTTACAGTTGAAGCAGGAGAGAGAGAAACTTCACAAGTGCCAGTTCCTGCCACGTCATGTTGCCATCTGTTTTGAGCAAAACTGTGTTTATTTTGTTAATTCAATATGTGGTGTCAAATATAGCGTTATATAACCAGCCAGCAAGCTCCATAGCCTGCAGTGTACATGAGAACGTGATGTGTTCTGACAATGTGACATCAGCCTCTCTAGCCTGGTAATAGATCTGTGAGCTGTTAACAGTCCTGAAGGCAGGGGGCGTTCTCCCACGTGCGGCAACAACCGCTGGCAGCAGGAAGGTGTTGAGAACCGTCCTGTGCCACATGATATTCATTTTATACATTGGATGGGAAAACAACAGATGGGAAAAAGAGACATAGGATTTTCTTCTCCTGGATTCGACTCCTGGGCTGTTAACTTTTTGATGCACATAATGGGCGAGCTGTCGAAGGTGTGTAACAAAGCAGCTGCGAGATGAGTTCACCGCAAAAAAATTGTACTCAGGTTCCCACCCATGGTTTCCAACGCTTCGTTACAATCACTTTGCGTTAGTAAAGTAAGAAACTAGAAACAAAATATTACAAGTGTTTTTTTTCTAAGTTGTGGTTCCCTTAGGAAAGTGAGTCACTTGGAATCGTTGCTCTTAAGTCATAGCTGAATGTTAGATTCTCCGAGGCTATGAACTTTACAGAGAGGTACTTGGCGCTTGTATACTGTGATCTCAAAGTGATTGGAACACTTTTGGCCCTCCAAAAACGAAAGATTGCTACATGGTTTATTGCATTGAGTTTGTATGAATACTTTGCAGGTTGTCGTTTATTTTGTTTTCCTCTTCTTATAGATGGAAAAGTATTTCAGCATCCATTCAATCATTCACATGACCATGGCAGCCACATTGGTGGTGTGACATTCTCACTCTTTAGATCAGTGGTCTCAAACTGTGGCCCCCCAGATGTTGCAAAACATCAACTCCCAGCATGTTAAGCCACAGTTTGAGACCACTGCTTTAGATTGTCCTCACAAAGTAATACTGCTTCTAATTAAATGAAAGTGCCCCCCCCCAACAAACAAAAAGAGCCCCCCTTATTGCCATCCCACACATAAGGTGCCCTTTAGTGCTCTACACACAAACACACACATGCGAAGTACACCTATATATTTATGGGAAGAAAAAACTAAAACCTGTTCCTATAATGAACAGGACATCAGAACATCAGTTTAGCAACATCACCCTGCCACGAAATATGAAGAACTACTACTCCCAGCTAGCCTGCACTGTACCACACTTATTCCATATACAGTGGGACAAAAAAGTATTTAGTCAGCCACCAATTGTGCAAGTACTCCCACTTAACCCCTTAAGAACTCAGCGTTTTTCAGTTTTTGCACTTTCGTTTTTTCCTCCTTACCTTTTAAAAATCATAACCCTTTCAATTTTCCACCTAAAAATCCATATGATGGCTTATTTTTTGCGTTATCAATTCTACTTTGCAGTGACATTAGTCATTTTACCCAAAAATTCACGGCAAAATGGAAAAAAAAATCATTGTGCGACAAAATCAAAGAAAAAACGCCATTTTGTAAATTTTGAGGGCTTCCGTTTCTACACAGTGCATATTTTGGTAAAAATAACACCTTATCATTATTCTGTAGGTCCATACGGTTAAAATGATACCCTACTTATATAGGTTTGATTTTGTCGTACTTCTGGAAAAAATCATAACTACATGCAGGAAAATTTATACGTTTAAAAATGTCATCTTCTGACCCCTATTACTTTTTTATTTTTCCACGTACAGGGCGGTATGAGGACTAATTTTTTGCACCATGATCTGAAGTTTTTATCTGTATGATTTTTGTTTTGATCAGACTTTTTGATCACTTTTTATTCATTTTTTAATGATATAAAAAGTGACCAAAATACGCTTTTTTGGACTTTGGAATTTTTTTTTACGTGTACGCCATTGACCGTGCGATTTAATTAATGATATATTTTTATAGTTCGGACATTTACGCACGCGGCGATACCATATATGTTCATTTTAATTTTTATTTACACTGTTTTATTTTTTTTATGGGAAAAGGGGGGTGATTCAAACTTTTATTAGGGAAGGGGATAAATGACCTTTATTAACACTTTTTTTTTTACTTTAGGAACCTATAACACTGCACACACTGATCTCTTACACAGATCATTGGCATGTATTAACACGCCTGTGATCAGTGTTATCGGCGCTTGACTGCTCCTGCCTGGATCTCAGGCACGGAGCAGTCATTCGTCGATCGGACACCGAGGAGGCAGGTAAGGGCCCTCCCGGTGTCCTGTAAGCTGTTCGGGACGCCGCGATTTCACCGCGGTGGTCCCGAACAGCCCGACTGACTAGCCGGGATAGTTTCCCTTTCACTTTAGAAGCGGGGGTCAGCTTTGACCGCCACTTCTAAAGGGTTAATACCGCACATTGCCGCGATCGGCGATGTGTGGTATTAGCCGCGGGTCCCGGACGTTGATGAGCACTGAAACCGACGCGGCGCTTCATATTGCGGGAGCTGGCGCAGGACGTGAGTATACATCCTGCGTCGTTAAGAGGTTAAAAAGATGAGAGAGGCCTGTCATTTTAATCATAGGTATACCTCAACTATGAGAGACAGAATGAGAAAAAAAACTCCATAAAATCACATTGTCTGATTTTTAAAGAATTTATTTGCAAATTATGGTGGGAAATAAGTATTTGGTCACCTACAAACAAGCAAGATTTCTGGCTCTCACAGACCTGTACCTTCTTCTTTAAGAGTCTCCTCTGTCCTCCTTACCTGTATTAATGGCTCCTGTTTGATCTTGTTATCAGTATAAAAGACACCTGTCCACAACCTCAAACAGTCACACTCCAAACTCCACTATGGCCAAGACCAAAGAGCTGTCGAAGGACACCAGAAACAAAATTGTAGACCTGCACCAAGCTGGGAAGACTGCGAGTCTGCAATAGGCAAGCAGCTTGGTGTGAAGAAATCAACTGTGGGAGCAATTATTTGAAAATGACATACAAGACCACTGATAATCTCCCCCGATCTGGGGCTCCACGCAAGATCTCACCCTGTGGTGTCGAAATGATCACAAGAATGGTGAGCAAAAATCCCAGAACCACACGGGGGGACCTAGTGAATGACCTGCTGAGAGCTGGGACCAAAGTAACAAAGGCTACCATCAGTAACACACTACGCCGCCAGGGACTCAAATCATGCAGTGCCAGATGTGTCCCCCTGCTTAAACCAGTACATGTCCGGGCCCCATCTGAAGTTTGCTAGAAAGGATTTGGATAATCCAGAAGAGGATTGGGAGAATGTCATATGGTCAGTTGAAACAAACTTTTTGGTAAAAACTTTGGAGGAGAAAGAATGCTGAGTTGCATCCAAAGAACACCATACCTACTGTGAAGCATGAGGGTGGAAACATCATGCTTTGGGGCAGTTTTTCTGCTAAAAGACCAGGACAACTGATCCGTGTAAAGGAAAGAATGAATGGGGCCATGTATGGTGAGATTTTGAGTGAAAACCTCCTTCCATTAACAAGGGCAATGAAGATGAAACATGGCTGGGTCTTTCAGCATGACAATGATCCCAAACACACCGCCCGGGCAATGAAGGGGTGGCTTCGTAAAAAACATTTCAAGGTCCTGGAGTGGTCTAGCCAGTCTCCAGATTTCAACCCCTTAGAAAACCTTTGTAGGGAGTTGAAAGTCAGTGTTGCCCAGCGACAGCCCCAAAACATCACTGCTCTAGAGGAGATCTGCATGGAGGAAGGGGCCAGAATACCAGCAACAGTGTGTGAAAACCTTGTGAAGACTTAGAGAAAACATTTGACCTCTGTCATTGCCAACAATGGGTATATAACAAAGTATTGAGATGAACTTTTGTTATTGACCAAATACTTTTTCCCCACCATAATTTGCAAATAAATTCTTTAAAAATCAGACAATGTGATTTTATGGATTTTTTCTCATTCTGTCTCTCATAGTTGAGGTATACCTATGATGAAAATTACAGGCCTCTCATCTATTTAAGTGGGAGAACTTGTACAATTGGTGGCTGACTAAATACTTTTTTTGCCCCACTGTAGCCAAACAGTAAGCCCCCAGTATTACTTCTTGCACTGTATGTGATGGAGCCCCAATGTCACCCTAATGATGTCTCCATATAAAATCGGCAACACACTGAGTCACAGCACGGACCCATATTGTATTACACCTTCCTGCGTTTAGGTGACTGGGTCAGACCCCATAGGATCATGATATGATTGCCTATCCTAGGAATAAGGCGGAAGGTTGTGATTCAATTACATGGTGTGGTTTTTCGACATTTTGCAGAACATTACAGGCTGCCTGTATTCCATGCTCTGACCTAACCTCTGTCTATGGAATACTCTCATTTTTGCTATTATTTTGTATTACAGAAGTGACATATTGATGCATACTGCGCACAACACACTGGCCCAGATTTATCAAACTGTGTGAAAGAGGAAGTGGAGGAATTTCCCAACAGTAACCAATCACAGCTCAGCTAACGAGCTGTGGTAAAGTGAAAGCTGAGCTGTGATTGGCTGCTGTGGGGAAATCAATCCACTTTTTCTCTCACACAGTTTGATAAATCTGGGCCACTATACGTATATATGATCTTAAGGCAGAAACCATTGTGCATTACAATATATGACATGTTTTCTATTGAACCTGTGTACACTACTAAATTATGCCATCTTCTGTTTTTTCTTTTTGTGTGTGTAGGGAACACAGACAACATACGGCGAGGGATTGCTGCCCCTTAGAAGGTCATAGACCTTTATGGAGAGCAGATGTTTGCCATGTGTCAGCCACATCAGTGGATCAATAGTGCCGCACACTGCACTACACTTTCAGTATGGAACAGCTAATGCAGTGTTTCCTTAATCAGGGAGCCTCCAGCTGTTGCAGAACTACAACTCCCAGCACGCCAGAACAGCCAATCGCACGCTAATGAACTCCTTCCTTGCTAGGTGAGCACATAGCGCTCAGCCCAGCAAGATGTTACAGTTGGCGACCCCGGCGCGCTGAACTTTAGGAAAGTTCGCTAAACTTTATATATATATATATATATATATATATATATATATATATATATTTAGATATATATGGATATGTGTGGATATACTATGGATATGGATAGATCTGGATATATTAATATTAACATTTTTTTTTTAAATCAACTGGTACCAGAAAGTTAAACAGATTTGTAAATAACTTCTATTAAAAAATCTTAATCCTTCCAGTACTTATTAGCTGCTGAATACTATAGAGGAAATTCTTTTCTTTTTGGAACACAGAGCTCCTGATATCATGACCACAGTGCTCTCTGCTGACACCTCTGTCCATTTTAAGAACTATCTAGAGTAGGAGAAAATCCCCATAGCAAACATATGCTGCTCTAGACAGTTCCTAAAATGGACAGAGATGTCAGCAGAGAGCACTGTGCTTGTGATGTCAGCAGAGAGCTGTGTTCCAAAAAGAAAAGAATTTCCTCTTTAGTATTCAGCAGCTAATAAGTCCAGGAAGGATTAAGATGTTTTAATAGAAGTCATTTACAAATCTGTTTAACTTTCTGGCACCAGTTGACTTAAAAAAAGGTTTCCACCAGAGTAACCCTTTAAGGACGCAGGTCGTACCTGTACACGCTGCGCCCGGTCCGGTATATAACGCAGGGTCACAACGGGTCAGTCCCAGAGGCTAATGAAAGCCGGGACCCTGGGATAATAGCGTGCGGCACCGATCAACAAAGTTGATCGCCGTGTCTAAAATGAAAGTGAAAGCTTTCCGGCAGCTCAGTCGGGCTGATCAGGACCATCGCAGTGAAATCGCGATCTCCCGATCAGCTAGGATGCTGCAGGAGGGTCTCTTACCTACCTCTGTCACATCCGATCGGCGATTGATTGCTCCAAGCCTGAAATCCAGGCTTGAGCAATCGACCACCGATAACACTGATCTTTGCCATGCTAATGCATGGCAATGATCTGTGTATGAAATTGGTATGTGCAGTGTAATAGCCACTAGGGGGGCTATAACACTGCAAAAAAAAAAGTGTAAAAAAAAGTTAATAAAGATCATTTAACCCCTTCCCTAATAAAGGTAAGATGAGGAAAAAATTTAAATGCTAAAACGGAAAAACCCTGCGTCCTCAAGGGGTTAAGCTTATTTCATAAATTGTGTTAATTCTAAAGCACAGAATAAAAATGTAAATTAGATAATTGAAAAAGAACTCTGATCTAAATTAGAGAACACTTTCAGATACATGCAAGTTATTGGTGATAATCTGGCAACTGGTGCTAATTTCCTTAAAGGGGTACTCAGCTGCTCAGCGTTTGGAACAAACTGTTCCGAACACTGGAGCCGGGAACTCGTGACATCATAGCCCCACCCCCCCATGATGTCACGTCACGTCCCTCAATGCAAATCTATGGGAGGGGCCCCATAGACTTGCATTGAGGTTGCGGGACTATGACGTCACAAGCTCCCGGTACCGGCTCCAGCGTTCGGAACAGTATGTTACAAACGCTAAGCAGCGGAGTACCCCTTTAATGATCTGACAAACCCTATTTACTGGCAACCCTATTTACTGGCACCCTTCCTTGGAGGTATGTTGGTATCTGCAGCCTCAGTCTTCCACATGGGTAGAAATCTGTAGACCAGATTTTTGAAGGGGTACTCATGTGTCAGGAACTGTCCAGAGCAGGAACAAATCCCCATAGCAAGCCTCTCCTGCTCTGGACAGTTCCTGACATGGACAGAGGTGTCAGCAGAGAGTACTGTGGTCAGACAGAAAAGAAATTCAAAAAGAAAAGAACTTCCTCTGTAGTATACAGCAGCTGATAAGTACTAGAAGGAATATGATTTTTTAATAGAAGTAATTTACAAATCTGTATAAGTTTCTGGCACCAATTGATTTGAAAAAAAGAATGATGTTCCACCAGAGTACCCCTTTAACCCCTTAAGGACCACGGGCGCCCTGATGTCCTGGTACTTAAGGACCAAGAGCGTACCTGTACGCCCTTGGGAATTCCGATCCCCGCCGCTCGCTGGGCCGGGACTGGACCGGGATGCCTGCTGAAATCATTCAGCAGGCATCCCGTGACAACGCCTGGGGGTCCTGAGTGAATTCACACCGGCGATCTGCAGAGATTCCGGTCATACGGGTCACATGTGAGCCAATAACCCTGTTGCTTGGGGAGGTGGCAATCACGTCACCTCCCCAGATGAGCTGCTATTGATCGGTCCTACCAATAGCAGCCGGCAGAGGAAGGGTTAATGTCCCCTTATCTCAGCTCTGCTAGCCCATCGAGTTCAGTCAGCGGGCAGAGCTAAGAGAAGAGGCCAGGAACTCCCCCTCTGATGAGATCTGTGCCCCTCAGAGCTGAAGAAGTGGCCTCCAGTGCAGGGTGAGTTTCTCTGGAGGGACAGGCAGGAGTGTAAAAAAAAGAAATCCCCCCTGACCCCCTAATAGGTCCTCAAGGGTCCGCCGCACATTTTGCAGCGTGACCCGGGCCCTATTAGGGCTTCAGGGCGCTGCATTTGGCCACCTTTCTTTTTTTGGGGGCCGCAGCATTTTTGTTTTTTTATAACGGTGTGTGACTTCTAATCACACACCGTTATATAAAGTTCGCACCAAGCACACACACATACACACTTCCCCACCCCCCCACACACAAATTGCCCACCACCCTGATTCGCTTTTGGCTAGACCCTATGGATGATACGCCGTCAATGCAGCCGAAATGAGGACATTTTGGGGCCTCCTGCTTGCCTATGGGCCTAGTAAAAAAAATAAAACAAGTGTCAGGCAGTACTGGAGCGGGGACGTCCTCTACCAGACCCCGCTTTACAATATGGCCATGACACGGAGGCGGTTCGAGGCCATATGGAAATGCCTGCATTACGCTGATAATGAGGCATGTCCACCCCTGCCTATGACCGGCTTTACAAAGTGAGGCCGGTCATAGATCACTTTGGGGCCAAATTTTGGGAGGCTTACGTACCCCTCAGGGAGCTCTCTGTAGATGAGTCTCCTATCAGTTTTAAGGGGAGACTCATCTTCCGCCAGTATATTCCCTCGAAGCGGGCGCAGTATGGCATGAAACTCTACAAACTTTGCAAGGGTACCTCAGGGTACACTCTCAAGTTTAGACTGTATGAGGGATGAGATTCTCTTATTGAACCCCCAGAATGTCCCCCCACTCTGGGCGTTAGCAGGAAACTCGTTTGGGACCTTGTGCACATATTGTTGGATAAGGGTTTCCACGTGTACATGGACAACTTTTATACCATCCCTCTATACCATCCCTCTGTTCACATCCCTTGCCGCCAGACCCACGTCTGCTTGTGGGACCGTGCGGAAGAATCAGAGAGGCCTCCCTCTAAATTTTGCTCAGACACCCGTGCCCTTACCCATGAAAACCTGTTGCTGGTCAGGTATAAGCATAAGAGGGATGTCCTTATGCTGACCACTATTCATGGTAACGGCAGCTCACCTGCCCCTGTGCGAGGTACCACAACAACGGTCCTCAAGCCTGATTGTATTCTGGACTACAATCGGTATATGGGGGGATGTCATCTCTCTGATCAAGTCCTCAAGCCATACATGGCAATGCAGAACACACAGGTATGGTACAAAAAAGTTGCGGTTTACATGGTACAGGTTGCCATGTACAACTCTTTTGTACTGTCCCAGTACGCTGGCAACACAGGGACATACCTTCAGTTCCAAGAACAAGTCCTTCCTAAGGGCCCTGATCTTTTTTGCGACCGGGAAAGAGCAGGCCGGAGTTCCCAAGGAACTGGAAATATAGGTCCCAGGCCAGCACTTTCCATGTGAAGTCCGCCACACTGGAAAGAAGGGACGATCCCAGAAAAAATGCAGTGTGTGTACGGGATACGGAAGGACACCACCACTCAATGTGACACTTGCCCCGATCATCCGGGCCTCTGCATTAAAAATTGCTTCAGGGAGTATCACACTTCCATGGAGCACTAAATTTTTCCTTTATATTTTAATTTTCCATAATTTGACCCCAATGTACCATGTCTAGGGTACATTCGAAATTTTAACCCCATTAACCCCTAAATGACCCCATTTTTTCAAACCATGGGTCATGGGTCACTGAGTAACTAGCATCAGGGTATTTTTTTATGTTGACTCAAATGCGCAGCACTCTCTCCCCACCTGCACATTTTGAGGTAACAGGTTAGGGACGGCCACACACATCACATTCCCAGAATGATGATTCAGAGCATAGGGTTTGGGGCGGGCATATTTTTTTTTTTTACTTTTGGCTATGCTCTGGGTCATCATTCTGGGTACATAATTGGCATATCAGTAGTAAAATTTTAATTTTCACCCCCCCCCCCCCATAATACACTTTATCCATTCTGGAAAATAAATTTGGGGAGCACATGTCCGTTCCAAATGTCCAGTTCCCCCCTATACATCTTCCCCAGGGGGTGTACTGTGTGGAATGGGGTCACATGTGGGTGTTCCTTTCTTTTATTTTCCACTGAATTTATGTAACCGACAGCTACTGATTTGCCATAGGCCTCAAATGCGAACATAGCTCTATGACTCTTGAGCCCTGTAGTTCACCTGCACAGCATGTTAAGTCCACATATGGGGTATTTCCATACTCAGAAGAGATGGGGTTACAACATTTTGGGGGCATTTTCTACTCTTAACCCTTGTGCAAATGAAAAATTTGGGGTAACACTGGCATTTTTGTTAAAAAAAAAACTATTTTGTCATATTACCGCCCAATGTTCCAAACACCTGTGAGGTGTAAATAGTCACTGTACCCCTTGTTACATTCCTTGAGGGGTGTAGTTTCCAAAATGATGGCACTTGAGGGGGGGTCCCACTGTTCTGACTCCTTGGTAGCTCTGTAAACTCTCAAGGCCCCTAACAAAATTCTCCAAAAGCTGAATAGCGCTCCTGCTCTTCTGAGACCCTGTGTGCACCCGCAGAGCAGTTTACATCAAATATGAGGTATGTTCTTACTCCGAAGAAATGTATTTGCAAATTTACGGTCACATTTTCTCCTATTATCACTTATCCTCAGCATTTCCTTTTCACATCCCACTTTAATGAACATTTATCAAACACCTGTGGGGTGTTAAGGCTCACTGTATCCCTTGTTACATTCCTTGAGGGGTGTAGTTTCCAAAATAGTATTCCATGTGTTTTTTTTTTTTTTGGTGCTGTTCTGGCACCATAGGGGCTTCCTAAATGTGACATGCCCCCCAAAAACCATTCAGCAAAATTTGCTTTCCAAAAGCCAAATGTGACTCCTTCTCTCCTGAGCATTGTAGTTCGCCCGCAGAGCATTTTATGTCCTAACATGGGGTATTTCCATACTTAGAAGAGATGGGATTACAAATTTCGGAGGGCATTTTCTCTTAATACAAGGATAAAAATGTAAAATTTGGCGGCAAACCAGCATTTTAGTGAAAAAAATACGTATTTACGCATCCAACTTTAACGAAAAATTGTCAAACACCTGTGGGGTTTTAAGGGTCACTGTACCCCTTGTTACATTCCTTGAGGGGGGGGGGCGTAGTTTCCAAAATAGTATGCCCTGTTGTTTTTATTTATTTATTTATTTATTTATTTATTTATTTTGCTGTTCTGGCACCATAGGGGCTTCCTAAATGTGACATACCCCCCCAAAACCATTTCAGAAAAACTCACTCTCCAAAATCCCATTGTCACTCCTTCTTAGTCCTCTAGAGCACCCATAGAGAACTGTACATACTGAGGTATTTACCTACTCAAGAGAAATTGGGTTACACATTTTGGGGGGGGGGGATTTCTCTCCTTTTACAAGAACTGGGTCTACAAGAACATGCGAGTTTAAAAAAATGAAGATTTTGAATTTTCTCCTTCACTTTGCTGCTATTCCTGTGAAACACCTAAAGGGTTAACAAACCTTCTGAATGTCATTTTGAATACTTTGAGGAGTGCAATTTTATAATGGGGTCATTTGTGGGGTATTTCTAATATGAAGGCCCTTCAAATCCACTTCAAAACTGAACTGGTCCCTGAAAAATTCAGATTTTGGAAATTTTGTGAAAAATTGTAAAATTGATGCTGAACTTTGAAGCCCTCTGATGTCTTCCAAAAGTAAAAACATGTCAACTTTATGATGCAAACATAAAGTAGACATATTGTATATATGAATCAATATATAATTTATTTGGTGTTTCTATTCTCCTTAAAAGCAGAGAGCTTCAACATAAAAAAAATGCAATATTTTCTAATTTTTCATAAAAGTTTTGAATTTTTCACCAAGAAATGATGCAAGTATCGACAAAAATTTACCACTATGTTAGAATATGTCACGAAAAAATAATCTCAGAATTAAATTCATAAGTAAAAGCATCCCAGAGTGGTCAGATGTGCAAAAAAATGCTCTGGTCCTTAAGGTGGAAAGGGGTTAAGGGGTTAATTTCTGAAACAAATCTACCAGGTGTGAATTCACCTTAAAGGGGTTCTCCGGTGCTTAGACATCTTATCCCCTATCCAAAGGATAGGGGATAAGATACCTGATCGCGGGAGTCGCATCACTGGGGACCCCCGTGATCTTGCACGCAGCACCCCGTTTGTAATCAGTCCCCGGAGCGTGTTCGATCCGGGTCTGAATACCGGCGACAACATGATCCTAAATCCAGCTATTTGCGAGTAGTCATCGGATCATGCATATATTCCGCACGGGGGCGGCTCCCGGCCTCGGTGGAGCAGAGATGGATGGGGTCATTCCTTTCTTTTAATTCAATGGAGGCTTCAGGGAGTAGTTTGTAGCCGAAACATCAATGAATAATTAATGTAAAATACTATTTTGCGCAGAGAGCTCTTCCCGTGCCACGATTTGCCAGATTATGTACTTCTAAACAGTCTCTCTTCTCCCTTCAGGAGGGGGCTCGGCCAGTTTTCAATTAGATTAAAATATTAGGTTTGCACAGATCACATTAATCCCTAAATTCACAGATGTGGGAACAAGCCTTACGGTTTAATGTGCCGCGCACTGAGAGCACTGGAAAAAAAAAAGGGAAGCTAAAAAAGACATTTTTCTGGCTTCATTACACACGGTAATATCCGTGGTGCTTTAATGAGAAATACTTACATTTATGCCTATAGTAATTACAATGTATGAAAAGTGCTGGCAGGGTCTAGTAAGTGGGGAATGGCTATAGATATGAAGCGGTTAAAATGTTCGGAATTATACCTTGTATATTTTTTACAGGATTTTTGGCAGTCAACCTCAAGGCTGGAAACAGACAGGTGCTTAAAAAATAAACAAATAAATAAAAAAGAATCTCACCAAAAAGGTGGCCCTGTGCATTTATTTATTTTTTCCCAAAATTCTGTATTCAAGTTAATAACTGGGCAATAATATTAAGATTTGAAACACCAGACCCACATGGTGAGGGATTTTTTTGTTTTCAGGCTCATAGACAGTCTTCCAAAATCCGAGCATTCTGAGGGTATTACATTTTTTCCTGAAATCTTGGAGTTTTTTTTTTTACTCCCATAGGCTTCTGAGGGAGGAAAAAAACACCAGAAAAGAATGTAGTGTATGTATGGATATTGGCAATTTTTATTTTCCCCCTCAATTCAATAGAAATCATTGAGTCACATGATAAAAGAATCACAGGACTTGGAATGAATGAAGGAAGGAAAAGGAGGGATAAAAAAAAAATCTATACTATTTCTGGAGAAAATGTCACAAGAACTGAATATCTGGAGTGAAAAATGCCACACTCACCCTTAAAGGGAATTTGTCAGTTGTATATGTTGCTCAGAGCTGCAGACATGGCAGATAGCTGATAACAAATAATACCTGTCTCTTAGCTAATGGCTTTTTGCAAAAATGATAAAATTGCATAGTCCTTTTAAGCTCAAGTGTCAGGAAGGCAGTGTTGAGCTGTTGCATGCACACCTCCTCCCTCCCCCATCCCTCCATGCTTGGATTTCAGAAGCTCAGCACTCCCTGATGCTCTGAGCATGATATAGAGCTGACAGATTCCCTTTAAGGGTTTTCCTGTGCAGACTTCAACGCTGACCTCACAGTCCCTGCAGTACGACAGTCATACATATTTTTTTTTCAAGTAGAATTTCACTTGCCAAGTAACTTGGGCACACCTACAAAAAACATAATCACACTTTAAAATTCCACTCAGAAATTCCAGTGAAGCTGAGTCCCATTGCTGTTAATGGGATTCCGTTGCAAAATGCACATTACAGAATTTCGGTTGCAGAGTTTTCTGCCGGTGACATCCCTCAGACAAAAGGATGGACTTGTTCATTCTTTTAAGAAAACATTGCACAGAATAAATGGCTGTCTATGTGGACTGGCAATGTCTACGTGGTCCTAGGGGTGATTCTGTTGGCGCCGGCCACCCTTTAAATCTCCACCCAGAATATTTCCAGGCAGAGATTTGGGTGTGTGAACATAGCCTTATACATCTGTCATATAATTCCCCAATTGAGAATCTACAAACAGTCCCAGGCACGGGTAAATATGTTTCTAAATCCAGGAGGACCTGAAAAAACGTGGCATTCACAGTGGATTGTCAAGATCCTGTCATCTTATTTCTAGCTGAATTCCTATCTCCTCAGTAAACGATGGTCTGAAGAGCGGATGTTTGGAGAACAACTGGACATAAGGAAATAATGACAGTAATTCCGTACCAAGGTGGATTTCCTTTAAATTTCCTTGAGCAGGTGACAGAAACAAGATAGAATCAGAAAAAAGGGAACGTTCCCTTAAGTATGTTTACCGAGCCCTGGGCCCCATTCCATGACTCACATAATGTCCACGTGTTCATTGTTGTGCAAGACTCATGGAGCGGCCAAGAACTACATAGTCTAATGATGGGGAATTCTTTTTCTGCCATTTAATTCTTGTTTTACAACGTGGTCTCTAATAAACAGATCAGGTCCAATGCTTTTCTACTCCAATTACATGAGAAGCAACATGAGGGGAGGGGGGGAGGCATGCTTCTTGTAGCTTGTTCTGGCTCATGGGAGCTATGACATCAATGGGGTCAACTCATCACAGGCAACTCAAATCCAAGACTAGGGTTAGGATCACTAGTTGCCAGTATTCCAAACGTGGGCAGAGGTTGACCACCAATGGTCAGATATCAGGACAGGACCAAACCTAGGATTTAGCGGTTCAGTGTCAGATATAAAAACTTTTTATATGTTGTACATCTTGGCAAAACAATAGTTTTTCTAATATACTTCTTTAACAAATTTGCACATTTTATAAAAGAAAATTGCCTTTGAAAATACCACCACTAGGGGGTCCCCATACCTCCTGATGAGTCCCACAGCAGCATGAGCATGTCCTAGGGTAATAGACATGAGATGGCTGACAAGGCTGCAGGAGGAACACAGCCTGCAGAAACACTGCTGTAACACAGAGTTTTACCAAACATGTGCCTCAAGCTTTTGCAAAACTACAACTCCAAGCATGCCTGGACAGTTGAAGGATGTCTGAGCATGCTTGGAGTTAAAGTTTTGCAAAAGGTGTAGGCACACAGCTGAAGGCAACACTGAGTTATCCAAGCACTGTACCTTCAACTATTCCAAAACTACAAGTCCCAGCATTACAACTGCCTAAGGATGATAAACATGAATGAGATAGGAAGATGTAAGTTATACACTCACTATATTGTCTTTGGGAGAATACAGGCAATCTCCAATAATCATTGTGTGTGTGTGCGTACAGCATAAAACCAGAGAGAAAAGGTTTACAGAGCAGGGCTCCAGAGAGCAGTGAGTCAGCAGAGTGAGAGGGGAGGAGTCATCACAGTCCAGGCAAGAGAAGGACACGCCCCTCCCTTTGACAAGATGGAAAAGACAATGAGCAGCTGTAATATGCAATTTTTTGTGAAATATGGGTATAGCACACACAGATTCAGTAGTGCTGTATACTCAAATTGGTTCCTTGTCTCCATTGGGGCTCACTACCTATGTAGCTACCATGCTATCTTCCGAAAACAACAACATTTTTATTAGAGGTCAAATTCCTTTCGCCTCGTACCAATATTTATGGAGAAACACAGTTTGAATATTAAAAAAAAATGCATCAAAACTGCAAGTAATTTGAACTGACACCAACCCACTTATGAGTCTAATGAGTTCACCTGGGTGGACTCCAGCACTAGCAGCCTGATGATATAAACAGGTGCAATGATCAAGCGTCACACCCTCAGCCAGAGGATTCATGGGAAATCTAGGCTTCATTACTGAACTACATAATTGTAGATTTACATCCTAAATGTAGCCTATCCCATGCCTACCACATCAGCTAAAAAAAATCAAGTAAAAAAAAATAATAAATAAATAAAAATAAAGGCAAATGGATGAATAAATAAATAATTTAAGTAATTAATTCCTGGAGTACCACAAGGCAAAAAACTATTCATAAGGTGTTGTGTCTGCCTATGAACTTCCATGTATGACAGCAGCTGCAGAAATCCTTAAAGGGGTACTCCGGTGGAAAACTTTTTTTTTTTAATCAATTGGTGCCAGAAAGTTAAACAGATTTGTAAATAAAATGTAATAAAGAAAACATATGTGCACTCACCGCATAACAGAGACCGTCAAACCTGGAGGTTCGGTGGCGAAGACAGGGTGCCGGAACTCGGCATCGACGCTGGAGTGTGGCGCTCGGAGGCTACGCCGGCTGTTTCGCAGATAGATGCCTGCTGCTTCCGGCCTGAGAGGCGCACTCCAGCATCGATGCCGAGATCCGG
This sequence comes from Hyla sarda, assembly GCF_029499605.1. NCBI lineage: Eukaryota > Metazoa > Chordata > Amphibia > Anura > Hylidae > Hyla > Hyla sarda. The sequence goes on from NC_079193.1 coordinate 45,413,665, forward strand.
CACCCCGTCTTCGCCACTGGACCTCCAGGCTTGACTGTCTCTGTTATGCGGTGAGTGCATGTATGTTTTCTTTATTACATTTACGTTGTACACTTTACACTGCCATATGTGCACCCCACAGGAGACTCTGACAGAGGTCCCCATGGACCGCTTTGCTTGCATAAGGTGATATTGCTCTTGGAATGCTCTCCCCTTTTTCTGTTGCTTTTGTAGATTTGTAAATTACTTCTATTAAAAAATCTTAATCCTTCCAGTACTTATTAGCTGCTGAATACTACAAAGGAAATTCTTTTCTTTTTGGAACACAGAGCTGTCTGCTGACATCACGAGCACAGTGCTCTCTGCTGACATCTCTGTCCATTTTAAGAACTGTCCAGAGTAAAAGAAAATCCCCATAGCAAACATATGCTGCTCTGGACAGTTCTTAAAATGGACAGAGATGTCAGCAGAGAGCACTGTGCTCGTGATGTCAGCAGACAGCTTTGTGTTCCAAAAAGAAAATAATTTCCTCTGTAGTATTCAGCAGCTAATAAGTACTGGAAGGATTAAGATTTTTTAATAGAAGTAATTTACAAATCTGTTTAACTTTCTGGCACCAGTTGATTTAAAAAAAAAAAAAACAACAAAAGAAGAAAGTACCCCTTTAACGTATTCCTGATCAGGTATATAGCGGTGACTAACAGAGCTCTGCTGATGACATCTGATCTGAGAACTTATCCTGAATTTTGCATTTTTCTGGCTGATTTTAATTTCCTGTAATTTAAAGTTGGAAGCTGGAGAAGAAGATCACATGGTTTTACTTTACTATGAAATAAAATGTGGTTATAGAAGGGGGGGAAAGAACAGCACATAATTCACATCTCCGGGAGAACTTTATACTGCACTCGCTCCAGATATACAATTCACAGCCGCAGAATGAAACCTTTCTTTCCTGTGTACGTGATGTATCAGCTGGCGGCTAGAGAGCGCCCCAGAATATATGTCTTACGTCGATATGTTATTTGCTAAATCTATTAAACTAATGGAATATATCACATTTACATAAGCAAATGTTTGGTTCAATTAACTGTAAATTTTGTGTCAATGAGCAGAAAACCTGCAGCATAAAGCCTATAAAAGTAAATCGGGTTGTCTGAAATTAAAATACATGACTGCATTCTATCATAAACAGTGCCACTCTTGTCCATTGGTTGTGGCAGGTATTGCAGTTCTTCCAATTCTCTTTCCTTAGGAATTTTGCAAATCTGCTCTCTTCTGCTTGGGGCAGAATTTGAAGAGGAATTTTATGCAGAATGTTTAAAGAGGTACTCCGCCCCTAGACGTCTTATCCAAAGGATAGGGGATGAGATGACTGACGTGATCTCCCTGCTGCACCCGGCGTTCATTTAGAGTGTCTGATGCAGCGCCGGAAGCTCGTGATGCCCTGCCTTCTCAATGCAAGTCTATGGGGGGGGGGGAGTGACCGTGACATCACAAACACCCCCCCCCCTGCATTGCCAGTCATCCGCCGGCAATGAGCGAAGTTAACTCTCTGCCCCAGATGTCTGGGGTGCCGCAGCCGAGATCGCGGGGGTTCCCAGCGGCAGGATACCCACAGGACATCTATGGTGTCGGACAGGGTAATGTGTTTATTGACCTCTTCGTGATGCCAGGGTGTGGTTGACCTATACACCACCCGAGGTAGACCAGCTTCACCTGTGCCAAGCATAGGGCGAATAATCACTCCGACACAAGGTTACGGTTAACTGGTGCTTTACTGAGGTAGACAAGGTGTTAAAGTCCATACAGCTCAGATGGGCACTAAAGAGATGCAGGGTGAACTTAGGGAAGCTTATCGGCTTGCTGGGACTTGTAGTTGCAGTTGTATAGACCGATGCAGCCACGCTGGAATTTAGTAATTGACAGACTTGACTTGACTGACTACTTGGACTGGACTTCAGCAGAATCCCCAATATATTTAGGTCCTACTGTTGGCTTTGACTTTGCAGGGGTTAACTTGAAGTAGATGCCTGGCTGCTGGACTAGGCCTCAGGCCTCCTTCAGGATCACTCCACAGACTCCTCAGACTTCTCTTCTCTGTGCCTCAGCAAAGACTAAGAGCAGGAGCTCAAGAGAGAGAGCTGAACCCTGACCTCACTATAGAAGGGTCGTCTAGCTGACCTCAGTCTTCATTGTGATACTATGTGAACATCACGGTGTTGCGCCCGCAGCGCAACGTTTTCTGGTAAGCAGATTTAACCCTTGGTGGGGCACCGGCTTACTCTAACCTCTACACTAGGAGCGCACCTTTGTTTTTCTTTCTAATTTCACTATATAAGGGGACAGATTAGAGATATCCCATTGGGTAGATAAGTCACCTGTTCACCTTGCATACTCCCCTTAACAACAAAGGTTCCTTGGCAACATAGATTTACTGTAACAGTGCACATAAAATACATTATATTAACTCTTATATAACATGACATTAGTAAGTGCAATAAAGAGAGTTCTAAGGAGAGGGGACCCATGACGGACATTGGGCAGGATTTGCCAGACAGGATGGGCAGAAGTACAGAAAAGTATGTGACTCTGTACTGGGTCACCACACATCTTATCCCCTATCCTTTGGATAGGGGATAAGATGTCTAGGGGCGGAGTAGCCCTTTAAAAGGAAATCTGGAGGAGGACCATATTGGATCATGTTGGACTATATAGAAGTGTATAGTATAGAGCAGTGTTTCCCAACCAGGGGTGCCTCCAGCTGTTGTAAAACTACAACTCCCAGCACGTTGGACTATATAGTAGTATGTAGTATAAGTCAATGTTTCCCAACCAGGAGTGCCTCCAGCTGTTGTAAAACTACAACTCCCAGCATGTTGGACTATATAGTAGTATGTAGTATAAGTCAATGTTTCCCAACCAGGAGTGCCTCGAGCTGTTGTAAAACTACAACTCCCAGCATGTTGGACTATATAGTAGTATACAGTATAGGTCAATTTTTCCTAACCAATGGTCCCTCCAGCTGTTAAAAACTACAACTCCCAGCATTTTAGACTATATAGTAGTATATAGTATAGGTCAATGTTTCCCAATCAGAGGTGCCTCCAGCTGTTGTAAAACTACAACTCCCAGCATGCTGCACAATATAGTAGTATATAGTATAGATCAATGTTTCCCAACCAGGGGTGCCTCCAGCTGTTGCAAAACTACAACTCACAGCATGTTGGACTATACAGTAGTATATACAGGGTGGGTCATTTATATGGATGCACCTTAAAAAAATAGTATATGTGAGGGGGGAACTTTTAAAGATGGGTGGTGACCATGGCGGCCATTTTGAAGTCGGCCATTTTGAATCCATCTTTTGTTTTTTTTCAATAGGAAGAGGGTCATGTGACACATCAAACTTATTGGGAATTTCACAAGAAAAACAATGATGTGCTTGGTTTTAACATAACTTTATTCTTTCATGAGTTATTTACAAGTTTCTGACCACTTATAAAATGTATTCAATGTGCTGCCCATTGTGTTGGATTGTCAATGCAACCCTCTTCTCCCACTCTTCACACACTGATAGCAACACCGCAGGAGAAATGCTAGAACAGACTTCCAGTATCCGTATACACTGCTATATACTACTATATACACCGCAGGAGAAATGCTAGCACAGGCTTCCAGTATCCGTATACACTGCTATATACTACTATATACACCGCAGGAGAAATGCTAGCACAGGCTTCCAGTATCCGTATACACTGCTATATACTACTATATACACCGCAGGAGAAATGCTAGCACAGGCTTCCAGTATCCGTATACACTGCTATATACTACTATATACACTGCAGGAGAAATGCTAGCACAGGCTTCCAGTATCCATATACACTGCTATATACTACTATATATACCGCAGGAGAAATGCTAGCACAGGCTTCCAGTATCCATATACACTGCTATATACTACTATATACACCGCAGGAGAAATGCTAGCACAGGCTTCCAGTATCCATATACACTGCTATATACTACTATATACACCGCAGGAGAAATGCTAGCACAGGCTTACAGTATCCGTATACACTGCTATATACTACTATATACACCACAGAAGAAATGCTAGCACAGGCTTCCAGTATCTGTATACACTGCTATATACTATTATATACACCGCAGGAGAAATGCTAGCACAGGCTTCCAGTATCCGTATACACTGCTATATACTACTATATACACCGCAGGAGAAATGTTAGCACAGGCTTCCAGTATCCATATACACTGCTATATACTACTATATACACCACAGGAGAAATGCTAGCACAGGCTTCTAGTATCTGTATACACTGCTATATACTACTATATACACCGCAGGAGAAATGCTAGCACAGGCTTCCAGTATCCGTATACACTGCTATATACTACTATATACACTGCAGGAGAAATGCTAGCACAGGCTTCCAGTATCTGTATACACTGCTATATACTACTATATACACCGCAGGAGAAATGCTAGCACAGGCTTCCAGTATCCGTATACACTGCTATATACTACTATATACACCGCAGGAGAAATGCTAGCACAGACTTCCAGTATCCGTATACACTGCTATATACTACTATATACACCGCAGGAGAAACGCCAGCACAGGCTTCCAGTATCTGTATACACTGCTGTATACTACTATATACACCACAGGAGAAATGCTAGCACAGGCTTCCAGTATCCGTATACACTGCTATATACTACTATATACACCGCAAGAGAAATGCTAGCACAGACTTCCAGTATCCGTATACACTGCTATATACTACTATATACACCGCAGGAGAAACGCCAGCACAGGCTTCCAGTATCCGTATACACTGCTGTATACTACTATATACACCGCAGGAGAAATGCTAGCACAGGCTTCCAGTATCCGTATACACTGCTATATACTACTATATACACCGCAGGAGAAATGCTAGCACAGGCTTCCAGTATCCGTATACACTGCTATATACTACTATATACACTACAGGTGAAATGCTAGCACAGGCTTCCAGTATCCATATACACTGCTATATACTACTATATACACCGCAGGAGAAATGCTAGCACAGGCTTCCAGTATTCCAGCATTTCTCCTGCGGTGTATATAGTAGTATATAGCAGTGTATACGGATACTGGAAGCCTGTGCTAGCATTTCTCCTGCGGTGTATATAGCAGTGTATACGGATACTGGAAGCCTGTGCTAGCATTTCTCCTGCGGTGTATATAGTAGTATATAGCAGTGTATACGGATACTGAAGCCTGTGCTAGCATTTCTCCTGCGGTGTATATAGTAGTATACAGCAGTGTATACGGATACTGGAAGCCTGTGCTAGCATTTCTCCTGCGGTGTATATAGTAGTATATAGCAGTGTATACGGATGCTGGAAGCCTGTGCTAGCATTTCTCCTGCGGTGTATATAGTAGTATATAGCAGTGTATACGGATACTGAAAGCCTGTGCTAGCATTTCTCCTGCGGTGTATATAGTATATAGCAGTGTATACGGATACTGGAAGCCTGTGCTAGCATTTCTCCTGCGGTGTATATAGTAGTATATAGCAGTGTATACGGATACTGGAAGCCTGTGCTAGCATTTCTCCTGCGGTGTATATAGTAGTATATAGCAGTATATAGAGAAGAGGATTGCATTGACAATCCAACACAATGGGCAGCACATTGAACACATTTTATAAGTGGTCAGAAACTTGTAAATAACTCATGAAAGAATAAAGTTACATTAAAACCAAGCACATCAATGTTTTTCTTGTGAAATTTCCAATAAGTTTGATATGTCACATGACCCTCTTCCTATTGAAAAAACAAAAGTTGGATTCAAAATGGCCGCCATGGTCACCACCCATCTTGAAAAGTCCCCATCCCCCCCCCCCCCATATACTAATGTGCCACAAACAGTAAGTTAATATCACCAACCATTCCCATTTTATTAAGGTGTATCCATATAAATGGCCCACCCTGTACTATAGGTCAATGTTTCCCAACCAGAGCGCTTTCAGGTGTAAAAAAAACTACAACTCCCAGCATGGCCAGACAGCCAACGGCTGTCCGGGCTTGCTGGGAGTTGTAGTTTTGCAACAGCTGGAGGCGCTCTGGTTGGGAAACACTGGTATAATATATATATGGTACAACATTCCAGGAGTTGGAGGATTGGTTGGATAAATACCAGCCATTGCATTGCCGGTATTTGTAATATAAAAATACTGGCAGTGTGGCCAAAATACCGGCTGAGCTGGTAAAATGCCGGCCAGGTGGCAACCCAAGCCTCAGCAGGAGATGTTAAGCAGAATGATATATATCTTGGTGACTAAAGATTCAGTATAATTAGTAGGTTATTTATTGAAATGTCTGATCTTTCCGTCTGATCTGAGCTGGGGCTAAGGGCCACACTCCGTAGAAATGATTGACAGCGCATGCGCTTAGGACCTGTGTGTCAATCACAAAGCGGTCCCAGTGCTGAAGTAAAGGACAGAGGCGTGGTGACCCCCAGGCCATTGTGGACCCTTGGCCATGCCTATCTGACTGTTGCTGACAAAACAAAAGCATTTTTTAGGATGATAAAGACACCAAAACAGCCAAAGGCATGACTCCATCACTAATGAGCAGTTTTCCCATACTGGCCATAGTTTTGAGGGGGTACATTTTGGTGACAAGTGCTCTTTCAATATAGCAGCTTCACATACAGTGGAGAGGACAGACATAGGGAGTGATACCTGGCAACAGCTGTTTCATACGTCAGCACTGTTAGGATTCGGCAGGCTGGAGGTGGATCCTCTGTGTCAACGAGGGATTGGCGTGGACCGTACCGGTGGACCGGTTCTAAGTTGCTACTGGTATTCCCCAGAGCCCGCCGCAAAGCGGGATGGTCTTGCTGCGGCGGTAGCAACCAGGTCGTATCTACCGGTAATGGCTCAACCTCGCTGACTGCTGAGAGAGGCGTGGGACAGAAGGACTAGACAGAGGCGAGGTCAGACGTAGCAGAAGGTCAAGTCAGGCAGCAAGGTTCGTAGTCAAGGGTAACGGCAGAAGGTCTGGTAACACTGGTAAGGCAATCACAGGAAACGCTTTCACTAGGCACAAGGGCAACAAGATCCGGCAAAGCAGGGAAGGGGAAGTGAGGTTATAAAGGCGTGGAGCAGGTGGGAGTAAATACACTGATTGGGCCAGGCACCAATTAGTGGTGCACTGGCCCTTTAAATCTTAGAGAGCTGGCGCGCGCGCCCGCCCTAGAGAGCGGAGCCGCGCGCGCCAGGACGTGACAGCCGGGGACCAGGACAGGTGAGCAGATTGGGATGCGATCCGCGAGCGGGCGTGTCCCGCTATGCGAATCGCATCCCCGCCGGCAGTGTCAGTGCAGCGCTCCCGGTCAACGGGTCTGACCGGGGCGCTGCAGAGAGGAGAACGCCGCGAGCTCCGGGGAGGAGCAGGGACCCGGAGCGCTCGGCGTAACAAGCACGCCCTTCCTATGGCCAAAAGGTACTGTTGGCCTGAGGAAATGTGTGCTTATGCAGGAAACGGCTGTCGCCAGGTATTACTCCCACTGTATGTCTGTAAATCCAGCCCCCCTACGCTACATGGGAAGCTGTTATATTGAAGTAATAAATTATGAAGCATCCTACAAACAGGTAAGTACTGCATTTTTACTTAGTACCACCATAGAACAGAGTCTAGGTCAGTGTTTCCAAATCAGGGTGCCTCCAGCTGTTGCAAAACTACAATTCCCAGCATGCCCGGACAGCCGAAGGCTGTCCGGGCATGCTGGGAATTGTAGTTTTGCAACAGGTGGAGGCACCCTGGTTGGGAAAAACTGATCTAGGTACAAACCTGAGCAGTAATCAAAGGGTCAAGATATTATGAGTAGTGCCAGACCCAGATTCTAAATTTGGGCATGCTGAGGGTTGTAGTTTTGTCACAGCTGAAGGTACACTGTAGTAAATATAGGGCAATAACTTCATGTAAATGTAGCCTAGCATATATTGACCATAAAATCTCTAATGACAAGAGACAATAACATTTTTTTTTTCAGCGGGCAGAATATACAGGCAAAGCGAAGGCTTTGCATTAATTACTGATTAGATTAACATCATTTCATGGCATTTTTTCGTTTTACTTCCAAAGACATAAAAAATGGAGAACTCGGCTATTGCCAAGAGAAATTAAAATTTTATGGAATAAATTATTGCCTTGAGGTACATGGTCTACTTAACTCGCACTTTTTAAACTGTATTAAGAACAATCTTGTGGCATATGAGGAGCGCACAGGATATATATATATATATATATATATATATATATATATATATATATATATACGGAGCAGGTATAGACAGTATATAAATGCTTGATAGCATATGACCTGAAAGGATTTATCCACATTGGCCCAGATTTACCAATTAAATTAGTACTAAGGGGCTTGAACTGTGCCAAGAATATTGCCCCGACACCTTTACACCACCACCAGCCTGAACTGCTGAGACAGGAAAGATCCGGGACCCTGCCATCTGAATGTCACAGCTGGAACCGAGACCCATCAGACCAGACAATGTTCTTCCAGTCTTAATTTGAAGAAAAGAGATCCAGCTTACTTTCATATCTTGTTACTCCGAGCGGCATGGATCAAGCCTAGATGCCTTTCTGTCGTCTCTAACCAGTCTGCTCATTCTCCTCTGACTTCATCAAGGCATTTTTGTCCACACAACTGCCTCAGAATGGATATTTTTTCTTTTTTTATGACCATTCTCTGTAAACCTTAGAGATGGTTGTGTCTGAAGATCAGCAGTTTCTGAAATACTCAGCAAGTTTTCTTGACCGCCAGTTTCTGCAATGCAGAGGTGTAGCTATTGATGGTGGAGAGGAAGCAGTCACACCAGGGCTCTGGTGCCTAAGGGGGGCCTCAAAGCTATTTGTGTTAACCTATATAAAGTAACCGAACCAGTAAGAGGCAGCATTCTGTATAGCAGAGTTCTGTTTCATTGGTTTACCTGGTTACAGCCTCACATAAGTACTGAACTCGACTTAAAGGGGTTCTACGGTGCTTACACATCTTTTCCCCTATCCAAAGGATAAGGGATAAGATGCCTGATCGCGGGAGTCCCGCCGCTGGGGACCCCCGGGATCATGCCTCCGCCCTTCAATGCAAGCCTACGGGAGGGGGCGTGATAGCTGACATGCCCCCTCCCGTAGGCTTGCATTGAGGGGCAGAGCGTGAAGTCACACAGGAGCGGAGGCGTGACGTCACACGCCGCCGGCCCGGTGGTCGCCTGTAATCAGTCCCGGAGCGAACACACTCCGGGGACTGATTACAAACGGGGTGCCAGCGGCGGGACTCCTGCGATCAGGCATCTTATCCCCTATCCTTTGGATAGGGGATAAGATTTGTAAGCATCGGAGAACCCCTTTAAAGGGGTACTCCGGTGAAAACCTTTTTTCCTTTAAATCAACTGGTGGCAGAAAGTTAAACATATTTGTAAATTACTTCTATTAAAAAATCTTAATCCTTCCAGTACTTATTAGCTGCTGAATGCTACAGAGGAAATTCCTTTCTTTTTAGAACACTGATGACATCACGAGCACAGTGCTCTCTGCTGACATCTCTGTCCATTTTAGCAACCATGCATAGCAAATGTATGCTAAGGGCAGCATGGTGGCTCAGTGGTTAGCACTGCTGCCTTGCAGTGCTGGGGACTTGGGTTCAAATCCCACTAAGGAAAACAATAAATAAAGTGTTACTATTATTATAATAACGTCAGCAGAGAGAACTGTGCTCGTGATGTCATCAGAGAGCATACCAAAAAAAAAAAGAATTTCCTCTGTAGTATTCAGCAGCTAATAAGTACAGGAAGGATTAAAAAATTTTAATAGAAGTAATTTACAAATATGTTTTGCTTTCTGCCACCAGTAGATTTAAAAGAAAAAAGGTTTTCACCTGAGTACCCCTTTAAGCATCTGCAGCAGTGCATTACTAGGGTGGCTTCATGATGCTTAGTACCCAACAATCCATAAGCTTACAAAGAGAGATAAAAGCGGCACTCACTGGACCCAGTGCAACAAACTTTTTTATTTTTGGTTGGAGTAGAGATGCCAGAACTACCAGTGTGGTTACAGCCATATTGTTCACGCTGTGAACTTCCTTAGAGCACTCTGAGTGAGTACACAGTGGCCCTCATTTACTAACATGATTCCGACTCTTTTTGTTGGGCTTTGTGCCTAAATTCTGTCGCATGGAACGTGCGACAGAATGTGGGACAGAAAAAAACAGACAGAATCTAAATCATTTAGAGTGAAAAAACCCTACAAAATGGGGGTTGTTTTCGGGAAAGGGGGCGTCTTCCCTGCATTTCAGCCATAATCACTCGTCTTTTCCTAAAACCAGTCTGAAATTCATGTGAATTATCTGGGAAGAAAACCCGACACTTTAAAGCATGTATAAAGTTTCAGAAAGCGGAGTAAATTCTCTGGATGTTTGCTCCTTTGCCTGCCTCGCCTTTTTCAAGCAATTCTTACTTGTAATTTTTCTTTTTTTTTTTTTGCACAATTACATTTTTAAGCAAGGTTTTAGCTTTATTAACACATTTTTTATGAGTCTTTTCAACACTTTTTTTTCCCTATCATTTCAGTAATGATGGTGATTCCAAAAAAAAGAAATATATGTATATACTCATTTAATACATCTATCTATATGTGTCTCCCTCCTTCCTCAGGTCTGAGTTACAGTGTGTGGATACAGTACTTTATATATACATATTTCCATGAATACATTAACCCATTAAACATTTGAAGTTTGCCGGGTCTGAATGCCATTGGAGGCTGAGTATGACGTCAGCCTCCAGGGTCTATTGGTGGTGTAAAGGAATGAATGGGCTAGATCTATAACATTGTGATTTTTTGCCCATTGTGGTCTATGGAGATCTTGTGGCAAACGGGGTAGAAAGCTAAACAGCAGGGTCCTGGTAGTAATGTGGATGGGAGACCCTGGTGTGGGTTCAATTCCTGGATTGCTATACAGTGTTGGAATTATACTTTAATTAGGATAGACATTTATCGGTCAATTGATAGTTTAGAAAGTGTTTGAACCGTGGGAACTAGGTCAATTGGATACCATAAATGGGCAACTAGGTTAACAGGAGGCAATGTGTGGTATCCAATTGACCTAGTTCCCATGGTTAAAAAAATCATGTCTATCCTAATTAAAGTATAATCCCAACACTGTATATCAACCTGGAAATTGAACCTACACCAGGGTCTCCTATCCATGTTTCTACCAGGACCCTGCTGTTTAGCTTTCTACCCCGTTTGCCGCAAGATCTCCATAGACCACAATGGGCAAAAAAATCACAATGTTATAGATCTAGCCCATTCATTCCTATACACCACCAATAGACCCTGGAGGCTTACGTCATACTCAGCCTCCAATGGCATTCAGATCCGGCAAACTTCAAATGTTTAATGGGTTAATGTATTCATGGAAATATGTATATATAAAGTACTGTATCCAGACACTGTAACTCGGACCTGAGGAAGGAGGGAGCCCCTTAGAAACATGTAAACATGTAGTCCTACCATGTATTGCCCCTTTTTATGATTTTCAATAAAAAGCAATTACGTGTCACCACGCCGGTGTAGCGCTCCAGTGCCGAAGTCGGATATTCACTGGAAGGTCAAGGAAACCCCTGCTGGGATTCCCACCTCCCACATTTGTACTTCTGTAGAAGAAACATCTGCGACAGAAATAAACCTGCCTGTGACAGAATTTACAGTGCGACAGAAAACCCTGCAACAGAAATTACCATGCAACAGAACCATGCGACAGAAATTACCGTGCGACAGAACCATGCGACAGAAATTACCATGCAACAGAATTTTTCCCTGCGACTAAAAATATCGGGAAATGTGCGACAGATTAGTAAATTCCAAGTAAAAAAAAAAGATTCAAAACACAAAAAAGAAACACAAACCGACACTCCACTCTTAGTAAATGAGGGCAAGTGTGTATGAAACATCTGTAACCATGCTGACAGTACTAGCTTCTCTGCTTCCTGACTTTCTAGATGTCACTGCACCGAAAATAAAGAAGTTTGTTGCAATGGATCTGGTGAGTGCTGCTCTTATTTCTATTTGCAAGTACCTAATAAAATAGCCAGTCAGTGTACATGTAAGATACCCTGAGCTATGTCACCCAATACACATGCATGCTTAGTGTGGCTGAGTGTGTGTTTTCAAATGAGAGAGGAAGTAAGTAAAGACTCCTCTGGCGGTAGTTTATCGCCCTTAGAAAAGGATCAGGCAGATGAAATCCAACAGCCTGATCCTAATCTCTATTCACATTTTCCTTGGAGGGGGGTTGTGGTGCCTTCATACACATTAAAGGGCTAGCCAATCCTGACAATATATATAGATTTGACCAAGATGTATCTTGTGTACGACCAGCCTTACAGTTCCCAAGCCTGGAGATATTTTTAAACATGAACTTTTCAGACCTTCACACCTTTGCCAGAACAACTTACCAGGTCAGATATTTTTTGTGCCGTCCAGACACATTGGGGGAGATTTATCAAAACCTGTCCAGAGGAAAAGTTGCCCAGTTGCCCATAGCAACCAATCAGATCACTTCTTTCCTTTTTTAACAAGGCCTTTGCCAAATAGAAGACTCAATCTGATTGGTTGCTATGGGCAACCGGGCATCTTTTCCTTTGCACAGGTTTTGATAAATCTCCCCAAATAGGAGTTGTGGTTTCTTGCTTCCTCCAGCGTTGCTGAGCTCAGCCTCATTTCCCAGGTTATTTTGAGGACATGCCGTCTAGTATAAAAACACCTGTATAAGGAGGTCCATCCGCTGATCAATCACTTTACCAGCAAAAACAAAATCACTAAGTGAAACTTAACAAGTCTATTTATTCAGTATCTCTTAGAGAAAAGTTAAGTGAATCACTGAAAAAAATGGAAATAATAAGCTACAGATGTAAATGGGGATAGAGGAGATGAGACCCAAAAACTGACCGTGCAAGGATAACAGAAGTGGTCTATGAAGATTGGGTCATTACATGGGCAATTAAACGGACTATTCACTAGTCATAGCTTTATAGTAAAATGGCGAGCAAGAAGCCAAACGGAAATATAATATGACATCTTACTTACAGTTTGGCATAAGACAAAACTGACCTAACTATAATAAAAAAATAAAATAATTGAAACTGTTCCGTTTGGCAGCTGCACAAAATTACTCCAACCCAAGTGGGAATGCAAGTATTGAACAAGCCATTAAAGATTGAGAAGGTAGAAATCACAGCAAAAACACTGAAAAATGCAACACGTGAACACGGCCTTAGGGGAGGTTTATAACTACTATATATCCTGATCCTATAGAAATAACAGCAGTATACAGATCTGGCCCGGGAGGGGTCTGTGGGCAGTCATAAGAGATCTGATGTCACCCTGTAGTTCATAGATTCAGCTGTGCTGGAATAAAACAGATGACAATGTAGGCCTAGTGAAAGAGAGTGTGTATGATATGGGCAAAAGAACAAATAAAACCCAGAGTGCTTCTTTTACCCCTTAAGGACTCAGCCCATTTGGGCCTTAAGGACTCAGACAATTTTATTTTTCCGTTTTCGTTTTTTCCTCCTCGCCTTAAAAAAATCCTAACTCTTTTATATTTTCATCCACAGACTAGTATGAGGGCTTGTTTTTTGCACAACCAGTTGTCCGTTGTAATGTCATCACTCACTTTACCATAAAATGTATGGCGCAACCAAAAAAAATACTATTTGTGTGGGGAAATTAAAAAGAAAACCGCAATTTTGCAAGTTTTGGAAGGTTTCGTTTTCACGCCGTACAATTTACGGTAAAAATGACATGTGTTCTTTATTCTTTGGGTCAATACAATTAAAATGATACCCATGATAACATACTTTTCTATTACTGTTGCGCTTAAAAAAAATCGCAAACTGATCTGTACTTTTTATTGATACCATATTTGCTTATATAAAACTTTTAATACTTTTTTATAAATTTTTTTGGAATAAAATGTTATAAAACAGCAGATATTTTGGACTTTTTTTTACGTTCACGCCGTTCACCATACGGTATCATTAACATTTTATTTTAATAGTTGGGATATTTACGCACACGGCGATACCAAATATGTATATTAAATATTTTTTTACACTTTTTGGGGGTGAAATAGGGAAAATGGGACAATTTATATTTTTATAGGGGGAGGGGGTTTTCTAATTTTTTTTTACTTTATTTTTTTTACTTTTTTTACTTTTATTTTTACACTTTAATAGTCCCCATAGTGGACTATTTATAGCAATCATTCGATTGCTAATACTGTTCAGTGCTATGCATAGGACATAGCAGTGATCAGTATTGTCGGTCATCTTCTGCTCTGGTCTGCTCGATCGCAGACCAGAGCAGAAGACCCGTGGAAGGCAGCGGAGGCAGGTAAGGGGACCTCCGGCTGCCTTGCTGGATGATCGGATCGCTGCGGCAGCGCTGCGGGCGATCCGATCATCTATTTTAGAGACCGTGATGCTGCAGATGCAGTGATCTGTATTGATCACGGTATCTGAGGGATTAACGGCGGACATCCGCGCGATCGCGGATGTCCACCATTACGGGCTGGTCCCTGTCTGTTATCAGTAGCCGGGACCTGCAGCGCATGATGCAAGTATCGCTCCGATGCTCGTGGTTATGCATAGGACATAAATGTACATCATCAGCTCACCAGGACGTTCATTTACGCCCGCCGCTCTTAACCCCTTAAGGACGCAGGGTTTTCCGTTTTTGCATTTTCATTTTTTCCTCATCACTTCTAAAAATCATAACGCTTTAAATTTTGCACATAAAATTCCATATGATGGCTTATTTTTTGCGCCACCAAATCTACTTTGCAGTGACATTAGTCATTTTACCCAAAAATCCACGGCGAAACGGAAAAAAAAATTAATTGTGCGACAAAATTGAAGAAAAAATTTCATTTTGTAAATTTTGGGGGCTTCCGTTTCTACGCAGTGCATTTTTCGGTAAAAATAACACCTTATCTTTATTCTGTAGGTCCATACGGTTAAAATGATACCCTACTTATATAGGTTGGATATTGTCGTACTTCGGAAAAAAATAACTACATGCAGGAAAATTTATATGTTAAAAATTCTCATCTTCTAACCCCTATAACTTTTTTATTTTTCCACGTACGGGCCGGTATGAGGACTTCGTTTTTTGCGCCGTGTTCTGAAGTTTTATCGGTACCATTTTTGTATTGATTGGACTTTTTGATAGTTTTTTATTCATTTTTTCATGATATTAAAAGTGACCAAATATACACTATTTTGGACTCTGGATTTTTTTTGCGTGCACGCCATTGACCGTACGATTTAATTAATGATATATTTTTATAGTTCGGACATTTTCGCATGCGGCGATACCACATATGTTTATTTTTATTTTCACAGTTTTTGTTTTTTTATGGGAAAAGGGGGGTGATTCAAACTTTTATTAGGGAAGGAGTTAAATGACCTTTGTTAACTTTTTTTTTTGCAGTGCTATAGCTCCCATAGGGACCTATAACACTGCACACACTGATCTTTTACCCTGATCCCTGCAAAGCCATAGCTTTGCACGGATCAGTGAGATGGGGGCTCGATTGCTCAAGCCTGTAGCTCAGGCTTGGAGCAATCAATCGACGATCGGACGCCGTGGAGACAGGTAAGGAGACCTCTGCCTGCGTCCCAGCTGATCGGAACATCGCGATTTTATCACGATGTCCCGATCAGCCCGACTGAGCTGCCGGGAAGCGTTTACTTTCATTTTCATACGCCGCGGTCAACTTTGATCGCCGTGTCTGAAGGGTTAACAGCACGCGGCACAACGATCGATGCCACACGCTGTTAGCCCAGGGTCCTGGCTATGATTAGCAGCCGGGACCGACCCGGTGTGATGCAGGGTCACGGCGTGACCCTGTTTTAAACACCGGGATAGGGCATAGGGCGTACAAGTACGCCCTACGTCCTTAAGGAGTTAAGGGATTAAAGGAGTACTCTGGTGCTCCACCGGAGGCCATGATCATGAGGTCATGGCCATGCTCCCTTGTGACATCACGCCACACCCCCTCCATTCATGTCTAAGGGAGGGGGCGTGTCGGCCGACACGCCCCCTCCCATAGACATGAATGGAGGGGGCGTGACGTGACATCACAAGGGGGCTCGGCCGGGACATCACGACCACTGCCCCCGGGAACCCAGCGTTTGTTTAGAACAGAGATCGTAGGGGGGCCCCCACGATCAGACATCTTATCCCCTATCTTAAGACATAGGGGATAAGATGTCAAGCAGCAGAGTACCCCTTTAAATACCTGCGATCACTGCACATGTCCTCCCTTTTATATTCAGCAGGACTTTAACAATGTGTTGCCTCTTCCGTATATTATAAATTTGCAGACTTAACTCCCATCGTCCAGAAGATCAATTTCCATTAGAACAATTTATTGTTTTGGAGTAAAATGCAGATGCTGTGGATATCTAATGGGCGATATAAACAACTTTAGACAAAGTACTGTAGTTTAGTTAAGAACATATTGATTCATGGCCTCCTCTTCACATATCATTTAGACGTTTCAATTTAGAAATACGGACAAATTAATATGGCGGCAGAAAAACATTGAGGGAGATTTATCAAGACCTGTCCAGAGGAAAAGTTGCCCAGTTGCCCATAGCAACCAATCAGATCGCTTCTTTCATTTTGCAGAGGCCTTGTTAAAAATGAAAGAAGCGATCTGATTGGTTGCTATGGGCAACTGGGCAACTTTTCCTCTGGACAGGTTTTGATAAATCTCCCCCATTATCTGCCATCTTGTTACCCACGTATTATTACTTCCAGCCGTAATAGTTTGAAACAACAGTATCTAATGTACAGGGAGCGATGTGGGTTTACTATAAACTCAAAAATGTGGACAGAATCTGATGGTTGTAAACCATATAAATAAAGTATGTGCTATAGTATTTATCCAAATATCCAAATGACTTTTTACCATTGTGATTTAACAGTTACATTTCCTTAGATGAGACTTTCTCCGAATGATTCCTCCATCGGATGAAGAATCCCCCCCCTCCCCCCCCCCTGGACAACCGCGCCCATTTAAAGTGCATTTGGCCAAGAAACATTCCTTATTTGAACAGCATCTTGAAGTTTGACAAGAAGTCCACATTACAGAGGAAAAAAGCATTTTATGTGCCACCATTTTGTGGGAAAGTCTTCCCGAAAGTAAAGCTTGCATTTGTATTAAAGGGGTACTCCACTGGCTCGCGTTCGGAACATTTAGTTCCGAATGGTGTGTGCGTGGTGCTGCGGTGGTCAGCTACACCCCCTCATGACGTCACGCCATGCCCCCTTAATGCAAGTCTATGGGAGGGGCGTGGCCGGTGCCACACCCCTCCCATAGACTTTCATTGAGGGGGCATGTCGTGACGAAACGAGGGGGCGTAGCTGACCCCTACAGAGAGCACACAGCGTTCGGGACTAAATGTTCTGAACGCTGGCCAGTGAAGTACCACTTTAAGACGTGTGGTGGCCAGGTACAGCATATCCAGCTGCTACCCATTAGAGTGGTTGGGTGGCTAAGTAGATAACGGATTGCTGGATGGACAGTTTTGCATAGCAACACTGGCCCTTATTTACTAAGAGTGTTGTGTAGTTTTCTTTGTGGGTTTTAATTCCCTACAATTTATTTTCCATGGTATTTACTAAGGTTTCCCTACAGTTTCCACTTTCCCTACACTTTGCTTTTTTTACACATGTTCTGATCTGTTTGGTTTTCCTCAGCTTAAATCCACCACATTTTCTGTGGAAACTTTAGTAAATATGTTGGGATTTTGTGAAATGTCAGGAACACGCCCCTTTTCCTGCAAAATGGAAAGTTTGTTGGGGTTTTTTCAATTCAGGCGCAATTTCAGGCGCAAATTCAGGCGCAGACAGAATTTCAGGCGCATATTCTGGCGCAGACAGAATTTCAGGCGCAATGCGCCCGAAACTGGCGCACAACCCAACAAAACATGTCGGGTTTGCAATAGTAAATGAGGGCCACTGTGTGTGGACAGCTCTCTCCCTCGTGTTTTCAGCACCAGCGCACGGGCTAGCCGGCAGCGTCCCAGGACAGGATCAACAGTATAACAAAGGAATGTCCAGCGCCAAGTGCAGTAAAACGACAGGTACTTTATTGTAGGAATCCGCTGATCCTACAATAAAGTACCTGTCGCTTTACTGCACTTGGTGCTAGAAATTCCTTTGTTAGACAGTTTTGCATAGTGAATCCCCCTAAAGGGGTACTCCAGTAATCAACTGGGGCCAGAAAGTTAAACAGATTTGTAAATTACTTCTATTAAAAAATCTTAATCCTTCCAGTAGCTGCGGAATACTACAGAGGAAATTATTTTCTTTTTGAAACACAGAGCTCTCTGCTGACATCACGAGCACAGTGCTCTCTGCTGACATCTCTGTCCATTTTAAGAACTGTCCAGAGTAGAAGAAAATCCAACTGATAACAGAAACATATGCTGCTGTTAACAGTTCCTAAAATGGACAGAGATGTCAGCAGAGAGCACTGGGCTTGTGATGTCAGCAGAGAGTTCTGTGTTCCAAAAAGAAAATAATTTCCTCTATAGTATTCAGCAGCTAATAAGTACTGGAAGGATTAAGAATTTTTTATAGAAGTAATTTACAAATCTATTTAACTTTCTGGTACCAGTTGATTTAAAAAATTAAGTTTTTTTTTTTTTTTTGCTGTAAAGAGTTTGATATAGCTTGTTATTGTGGGTGACTATTATCCATATGATGTTAAAGTTCTGTAGAGCCCTGCGCAGGACTGATTTCTTAATCCCGCTCCCTACAGGATTTCTGACGATTACCTGTGCAATTTCATTACCCCCTTGTGCCATTTCAGAGGTGCAGGACTGCACAGGCTTTTGTGATCTTGCGGGGTCCCAATTCCATTGCAGTTCTCTAAAGTGCTGAGGTGACTATGGTTTTAGAAAGTTCATTCTGCTGGGACATAGCTGCACCGATGCTGATACATTTCTCTTTTAACCACTTTTGAACAATAAATTTGGGGACTGCCCACATTGTACAGTGAAGCCCTTTGACGTCTGGACACAAGGTCGTGTCTGGTATAAAATGAGACAAAAAAATTTGCAGATTCACAAAATGACTTCCAGCTTGCCTCATTCTTTGCCCCTTGGGACCTTGTGGTTTGTTGCCATCTGAGTTCAAAGACATTATTGGGCAGTGTCAAACTTCACAGCTACAACACTAATGTCTACTGCGATGGTCTCTCCTACAGGTAAATGCCTCAACATTTATATGGCCATGTGTAGTAAACTAAATGCAGATGTGATCACCATCCTCTATGAAGCAGGAATGTATGATAAGGAATTTGACTTTAGAAGTGTCTTAACAGGCAGACAAGCCACTAAGGGCAAGAAGGGTTAAATGCTCCCATTGGAGTGGAGTTTTATTACATATAAGTATTATTGTAGTTAGTTTATTAGGTGCTTATGGCAGCATATACAGTCATGGCCGTAAATGTTGGCACCCCTGACATTTTTCAAGAAAATTAAGTATTTCTCACAGAAAAGGATTGCAGTAAACACATGTTTTGCTATACACATGTTTATTCCCTTTGTGTGTATTGGAACTAAACCAAAAAAGGGAGGAAAAAAGCAAATTGGACATAATGTCACCAAACTCCAAAAATGGTCTGGACAAAATGATTGGCACCCTTTCAAAATTGTAGAAAAATACGATTGTTTCAAGCATGTGATGCTCCTTTAAACTCACCTGGGGCAAGTAAAAGGTGTGGGTAGTACAAAAATCACACCTGAAAGCAGATAAAAAGGAGAGAAGTTCACTTGGCCTTTGCATTGTGTATCTGTGTGTGCCACACTAAGCATGGAAACAGAAAGAGGAGAAGAGAACTGTCTGAGGACTTGAGAACCAAAGTTGTGGAAAAATATCAACAATCTCAAGGTGACAAGTCCATCTCCAGAGATCTAGATTTGCCTTTGTCCACAGTGCGCAACATTATCAAGAAGTTTGCAACCCATGGCACTGTAGCTAATCTCCCTGGGCGTGGACAGAAGGAAAAAATTGATGAAAGGTGTCAATGCAGGATAGTCCAGATGGTGGATAAGCAGCCCCAAACAAGTTCCAAAGATATTCAAGCTGTTCTGTAGGCTCAGGGAGCATCAGTGTCAGCACAAATCATCCGTCGACATTTAAATGAAATGAAATGCTATGGCAGGAGACCCAGGAGGACCCCACTGCTGAGACAGAGAAATAAAAAAGCAAGAATCCATTTTGCCAAAATTAACTTGAGTAAGCCAAAATCCTTCTGGGAAAACATCTTGTGGACAGGTGAGACCATGATAGAGATTTTTGGTAAAGCGCATCATTCTACTCTTTACCGAAAACGGAATGAGGCCTACAAAGAAAAGAACACAGTACCTACAGTGAAATATGGTGGAGGTTCAATGATGTTTTGGGGTTGTTTTGCTGCCTCTTGCATGTGTACAAGGCATCATGAAATCTGAGGATTACCAATGGATTTTGGGTTGCACTGTGCAGCCCAGTGTCAGAAAGCTGAGTTTGTGTCCAAGATCTTGGGTCTTCCAGCAGGACAATGACCCCAAACATACGTCAAAAAGCCCCCAGAAATGGATGGCAAAAAAAGCGCTGTAGAGTTCTGAAGCGGCCAGCAATGAGTCCTGATCTAAATCCCATTGAATGCCTGTAGAGAGATCTTAAAATTGCTGTTGGGAAATGCTCCGCCCATGCCCCAAGCTGGGCCGGTGCTGAAGTTAATGGAGGAGATTACCGGAGATCCCCTGCATGGAACGGGACAAGGTAAGTACCATTGTCATCAGTGTCTCCTGCACTACCTGTGGGTACCAACAGGTTAGTGCAGGTGACACTGGTGACAGATTTCCTTTAACCCCTTAAGGACTCAGCCCATTTTGGCCTTAAGGACTCAGACAATTTCATTTTTACGTTTTCATTTTTTCCTCCTCGCCTTCTAAAAATCATAACTCTTTTATATTTTCATCCACAGACTAGTATGAGGGCTTGTTTTTTGCGCGACCAGTTGTCCTTTGTAATGACATCACTCATTATATCATAAAATGTATGGCGCAACCAAAAAACACTATTTTTGTGGGGAAATTAAAACGAAAAACGCAATTTTGCTAATTTTGGAAGGTTTTGTTTTCACGCCGTACAATTTCTGGTAAAAATGACATGTGTTCTTTATTCTGAGGGTCAATACGATTAAAATGATACCCATTATTATATACTTTTATATTATTGTTGCGCTTAAAAAAAATCACAAACTTTTTAACCAAATTAGTACGTTTATAATCCCTTTATTTTGATGACCTATAACTTTTTTATTTTTCCGTATAAGCGGCGGTATGGGGGCTCATTTTTTGCGCCATGATCTGTACTTTTTTTTGATACCACATTTGTATATAAAAAACTTTTAATACATTTTTTATAATTTTTTTTTAATAAAATGTATTAAAAAAGTAGGAATTTTGGACTTTTTTAATTTTTTTTCGTTCACGCCGTTCACCGTACGGGATCATTAACATTTTATTTTAATAGTTCGGACATTTACGCACGCGGCGATACCAAATATGTCTATAAAAAATGTTTTTTACGCTTTTTGGGGGTAAAATAGGAAAAAACGGACGTTTTACTTTTTTATTGGGGGAGGGGATTTTTCACTTTTTTTTTACTTTTACTTTTACATTTTTTTACATTTTTTTTTACACTTGAATAGTCCCCATAGGGGACTATTCATAGCAATACCATGATTGCTAATACTGATCTGTTCTATGTATAGGACATAGAACAGATCAGTATTATCGGTCATCTCCTGCTCTGGTCTGCTCGATCACAGACCAGAGCAGAAGACGCCGGGAGCCGCACGGAGGAAGGTGAGGGGACCTCCGTGCGGCGTTATGAATGATCGGATCCCCGCAGCAGCGCTGCGGGCGATCCGATCGTTCATTTTAATCGCGAACTCCCGCAGATGCCGGGATCTGTATTGATCCCGGCACCTGAGGGGTTAATGGCGGACGCCCGCGAGATCGCGGGCGTCGGCCATTGCCGGCGGGTCCCTGGCTGCGATCAGCAGCCGGGATCAGCCGCGCATGACACGGGCATCGCTCCGATGCCCGCGGTTATGCTTAGGACGTAAATGTACGTCCTGGTGCGTTAAGTACCACCTCACCAGGACGTACATTTACGTCCTGCGTCCTTAAGGGGTTAAGGGAGATACCCAGCCCTAGACACTTATTCCCTATGCGGATAGGGGGTAAGTGTCTAATTGCAGGGGGTCCGAATGCTGGGACCCGACGATTTCCCGTACAGGTCCCCAGCCCTCCATGTATCTCTACGGGAGAGGCAGAGATGCAGCATTCGTGCATTCCTGCTTCTCCCACAAAGCTGTATAAATGGGGGGGTGTATAGCTGTATAGAGGGGGGGGGTCAATCACAAGGTAAGGTAATGCCAGGTCCCTGTTTGGGAGATCGCGGGGGGGGGGGGGGGGGTCCCAGTGGTCGCCCCCCCCGCAATCATGCACGGTGTGAGACTGCAGTACTCCTTTAACTCTAAAATAACAAAATATTTTCTTAGACCTTGTAATATCTCCTGGTAATAAATAGACAATTTGATGCATCCATAAGGCTGGACATAGTTTTTTCCCCACCTTTTTAATGCATTTTTTTTATTGCAAAATCTGCATTTGTTTAGGAATGTGGCTATTGGCAGGATGGTTTTAGGAGGTTAACAGACTTAGGCTGGAATTCTATTGAGTTTTTTTTTTTGCAAAAACGCAGTAAAAAACGCCAATTTTCCCGCACAGCGTTTTTTTCAGTGAAAAAGCGCCACGTCCAGATCTTAGCTGCAAGTCAATAGTAAACTGCAAAATGCCAGATTCACTTGGCGTTTTTCAGTTTGGCTTTTTTTTTTTTATCCTTTTGGCGTTTTTCAGCAATTTCGGGCTCAGAGGCTGGATTTTCAAAACGCCCGACAAACCTAGTTTTGCATTTTTTTTCCCTGAAATCATGGCGTTTTCCTCCCATAGAAGTCTATGGGAGAGCAAAAACGCCAAGAAAAACGCCATGTTGGTTTTACATTTTGCGTTTTTGCAGGCGGTTTTTAGAGGTGAGCGAACTTACAGTAAATTTGATTCGTCACGAACTTCTCCGCTCGGCAGTTGATGACTTTTCCTGCATAAATTAGTTCAGCTTTCCGGTGCTCTGGTGGGCTGGAAAAGGTGGATACAGTCCTAGGAGACTCTTTCCTAGGAATGTATCCACCTTTTCCAGCCCACCGGAGCACCTGAAGGCTGAACTAATTTATGCAGGAAAAGGCATCAACTGCCGAGCCGAGAAGTTCGTGATGAATCGAATTTACTGTAAGTTCGCTCATCTCTAGCGGTCTTTATTCTTTTTTGGACTTTAGCGATCCAAAAAAGTGATGGAGATACCTTTTTTATAAAAATGTCGTAGAGTACCATAAAAAAAATTATAAAAAAGATACAGTAGTGATGGAAAAAATTGTATCTAACAAAATGTATCTTTTTTTATTACGAAATGTTTATAAATTTTTAAACAGGGATCAATTAATGTGGGCGGGTAAAGCACTAAAAATGTAGCCGACAATAATAAAAATGTAGTGTGCGTGTGTGTTTTTCACTTTTTTTTTTTTTAAATTTTTTAGGTAGTACTACTACTCCCAGCATGGAACGTCACGCCCCGCCCCCTCAATGCAAGTCTATGGGAGGTCCGTCACGCCCCCTCTCATAGACTTGCATTGAGGAGGCGGGGCGTGACGTCACACGGGGCGGAGTCGTGACGTCACGCTCGTCCGCCATTGTGGTCGGGATCCGAAGCCTCCAGTGTTGCCGGTGTGGGGTGGAAGCCGTCCAGGTGGGTGCTGCAGCCGAGATCCCGGGGGTCCCCAGCAGCGGGACCCCGGCGATTTGACATCTTATCCCCTATCCTTTGGATAGGGGATAAGATGTCTAGGGGTGCGGAATACCCCTTTGAAGGGTGCCTGTCATTTCAGGTAACTTTTTCAGGATAAGCTGCCCTGTGTGTGTACATAAAGAGAAGCACTATTTCTGGCCATTATATTACTTGTAAATGGTACTATTCAGCTTATTTCTGCTCTGCAGGCTTTATGAATTTTTTTTGTACTCCCAAAGCAGATGGGTGAAGCCTAAAATCTATGATATCTGCCACACACTGCACACACAAACAGAGGAGGGGAGCCTTCACTATGCACAACCTAAACTGCAGCTGCCACCGGGAAGGCATGATAAAGCAGGAGTGAGCAATCTAAACTGTGTATAAAGCCCTGAGGTGAGATCTCTTACTTACAGAATTGTCTCTTTGCTGTCTGTCTGAAGCTTGTGTGTGTTCTCAGGCACTCCTTCTTCCATCTTATTTGACCCTAGAGTTTTTCTTTGGCATTATTTTCATGAGTTTTTCTAATTTTCCGGAGTTTTTGATTATTTCAATATGTAACTCAAGGATTCCCATAGAAAATTTTGGGGAAAAGAAAAAATAAGACACAAAAATTTCCAAAGCTAACTCCCCATGGCATTGTTGACAGCGTTTTTTTGCCTCACACAGACTTCTATGGGAGAAAAACACCAAGACGCCTCAGTCTTCACATGTTGTGATTTTGGAAAACTGCTACTGAGACCAAAACTGCAGAAAACTGCCAAAGATGAGCAAAAAAATGCCAAAGGAAAAGCCGCCAAGTGGGTTTGGCATGTCATAAATCCCTATAGACTTTCTACTAACATCTGGCTGTAGCATTTCTTCCTGCAGAATTCGTGGCTGTTTTGGGGCATTTGTGATTGGAAAATCCCTGACTAGGTATAAAGCCTGTATCTGTAGCCCTGTATTGTCACCTTGCATACCTTCCCTTTTTAAAGGAGGTTTTTATGTAGTGAGTACAACTAAAAATATAACTTTTTCCACAAAAAAACAAGCCTTTATTAAATTACATCAATAGAATCCCCCCCCAACATGCATAATATATAGAGAGAGAACAAAAAAATAGTACCCTTCCATTGAAAGCTAAAACTTGTGCCGCAAAAAACAAGCCCTCATAGAGTTATGTGAATTAAAAAAAAGTAAAATAATATTCAAAAATGCAGCAATTTTTTTTACACAAGTCAATTCAGTCTGGAAAGTAGTGATTATTTGTCTTACTAGTAAAAGGAGCATCAAGGGGCACTTCTGTCTGAACGTTACAAATCCTTTAGAGAAAAACTAATAGGAGCCTATGTATTGGGTTATTTACCTTATCTGTTACTTTTACCTATGGAAACTTGATTTTGTTGGAAACGAAAGAAAACAAAGATAAGTTTCTCAAATTGGAAAGACAATGGTTGCAGTTGGCACTCACCACATTTGGACTCCAGGGACACATTTTGAAATACCTTCTTACGTGCCAGTCAGTGCATTGAGTGCACATTATTTATGAACATTTATTATTCACAAGATGACATCGGACTTCGCGATACAGAGTAACAAATACCTGATGCTATAAAACCAGTAGACAAAAAGGTATCACAGCTCGAACTCCTGAAAATATGTCAAATGGATTTCTATCAGAGGTTGCAGAATCATTATAGAGATACAGATTATCTGTATAATACAAACAAAATAATGGAAAATGAAAAAGTATTATCTACAACAGATTAAAAATGTTGTCTCCTGAAGATGACCTATTCCTTGTACAACTACCGAACAGTCTGTTCTAGGAAATACATTTATTTCTTAAGAGAAAACAACATAGAGAAAAGCAGAAAACCCCAGTGCCCCCTCAGTGTCACCAAGCACCATACCTCCCCTTTCCATTCTTTGTCCTCCAGTAGTTTTTTATTGTTGTAGAAAAAAATAAATAATATTGTTGCAGTGACACATGTTTTGCTATACACATGTTTATTCCCTTTGTGTGTATTGGAACTAAACCAAAAAAGGGAGGAGAAAAAGCAAATTGGACAGAATGTCACACCAAACTCCAAAAATGGTCTGGACAAAATTATTGTCACCCTTTCAAAATTGTAGAAAAATGAGATTGTTTCGAGCATTTGATGCTCCTTTAAACTCACTTGGGGCAAGTAACAGGTGTGGGCAATACAAAAATCACACCTGAAAGCAGATAAAAAGGAGAGAAGTTCACTCAGTCTTTGCATTGTGTATCTGTGTGTGCCACACTAAGCATGGAAACAGAAAGAGGAGAAGAGAACTAACTGTGGACTTGAGAACCAAAATTGTGGGAAAATATCAACAATCTCAAGGTTACAAGTCCATCTCCAGAGATCTAGATTTACCTTTGTCCACAGTGCATAACATTATCAAGAAGTTTGCAACCCATGGCACTGTAGCTAATCTCCCTGGGCGTGTACGGAAGAGAAAAATTGATGAAAGGTGTCAACGCAGGAAAGTCCGGATGGTGGATGAGCAGCCCCAAAAAAGTTCCATAGATATTCAAGCTGTCCTGCAGGCTCAGGGAGCATCAGTGTCAGCGCGAACTATCCGTTGACATTTAAATGAAATTAAACGCTATGACAGGAGACCCAGGAGGACCCCACTGCTGACACACAGACATATAAAAGCAAGACTACATTTTACCAAAATGAATATGAGTAAGCCAAAATCCTTCTGGAAAAACGTCTTGTGGACAGATGAGACCAAGATAGAATTTTTGGTAAAGGACATCACTCTACTGTTTACCAAAAACGGAATGAGGCCTACAAAGAAAAGAACACAGTACCTACAGTGAAATATGGTGGAGGTTCAATGATGCTTTGGGGTTGTTTTGCTGCTTCTGTCACTGGGTGCCTTGAATGTGTGCAAGGCATCATGAAATCTGAGGGTTTCCAATAGATTTTGGGTTGCACTGTACAGCCCAGTGTCAGAAAGCTGGGTTTGCGTCTGAGATCTTGGGTCTTTCAAGTTATACACTGCGCCCTAGCTGTACATGCCGGTCGTGAGCGCACCTCCCCATTCAGGACTGCCGCTGGCGGGGCTGGGATTAGCATCGTGGGACGCACACGCATGCGAGTCCCAGCCCGTCACTCACCTCTGTCCCCGGCCTCTGTTCCCCAGCTCCGGTGCGTGTGCCCCCGCCTCCTAGGGCGCGCTTGTGCCGGAGCTTTGAAATTTAAAGGGCCAGTGCGCCCGTAATTAGTTTGCCCCTAATTAGTTCCAGCTAATTAGTTCCAGCTTCTCCCTATTGCCCTTGCCGGATCTTTGTTTGCCTTAGTACCTTAGAGAAAGCAATATTTCATGTTCCTTGCCGTGTACCAGACCTTGCATTCTGTGACCTGACTATGTTCCTAGCCGCCTGCCTATTGACCTTCTGCTACCCTACTGACTACGCTCCTGTGCCGCCTGCCCAGACTTCTTGTTAGCCTGACTATGTCCAGTCTATTTCCTTCTGTGCCACGCTTGACCTCAGCCGCCTGTGTGGTCGAGTCATGCCAGGGGTAGCGACCTGGGGGCCGCCAGCCTGAACAAGTCCATGCCGTTTTGCGGCGGGCTCTGGTGAAAACCAGTGGCACCTTAGACTCCGCTCCCTGGCACGGCCCGCGTCATCTGCCACACAGGTCCAGTGGATCCACAACATCTCCTGCTCCAGGCCACCGTGGTATTGCGGATCTACTACCTCCTGACTTCCAGTCGACTGCGGTCAGTCTTACATTCCAACAGGACAATGACCCAAAACATAAGTCAAAAAGCACCCAGAAATGGATGGCAACAAAGCGCTGGAGAGTTCTGAAGTGGCAGCAATGAATCCAGATCTAAATCCAATTGAACACCTGTGGAGAGATCTTAAAATTGCTGTTGGGAAAAGGCGCCTTCCAATAAGAGAGACCTGGAGCAGTTTGCAAAGGAAGAGGGACTAGGTCTTTAAAAATCCAATATTACCTAGTGTTTTTTTATTTAGCACATAACTGTACATTTTGTTTTTACGGGCCAAGTGCATAACCTTACATTTATCCACATAAAACCTGTCTGTGCCCAAGCCTCCAGCTTCCCCATATCCCTCTGTAATATTATGTTATCATCCTCTGATCACCCTACCCAGTTTAGTGTCATCTGCAAAATATAGAAATTCTACTCTGTAATCCCTCTACAAGGTCATTAATAAACATGTTGAAAAGAATGTGGTCCCCACTTGTTTCTGTCACCCATCCAGAGTAAGTTCCATTGATTCCCACCCTCTGCTTCCTATTACTGAGCCAGTTTCTAATCCATTTACATATATCCTCCCCTAGTCCCTCATTTTATTTACTAACCTATTGTGTGGCACAGTATCAAATTCCTTAGAATGTAAGCTTTTTAAGCATTTTTAAACTTATACAAATACATAAAGTTTATGCAAAAGACTTAATGTTGACCCTTCTTTTCAAGGCTTCTGCACTTTATTCTGGCATGTTGGATATCAGCTTCTGGGTCAGATCCAGATCACAACCAATTCTTGTCTAATCCATGCTTGGAGTTTATCACAATTTCTGTGTTTTTGTTTGATCACTAATATTTTGACGATTGACCACAGCAACAAACTTTGTGGAAACCAAAATTTGTGTCAGTCTTAAAATTTTGGCCACTACTTTAGACCTCTCACTCAGCTTTTGAAGGTCAGGCACTTTTTGAAGGTTAGCATAGTTATTTAGCATAATTAGGTAGTACAGACCTTGGTTCAAAAACCACTATTCCACCATTCATCTCTCTCATCATCCTCCTTCTCAATCCGATACCAATCTTCTCGAGGTTGTTCTTTGATATCGTTCACTCCATCACTTTCCTGACCTCTTTTCTGACATTTCATCATCAATCTCTTTGCTTAATGTGACATGTCCTTCAAAGAATCTAGATAATGATATATGCAATGTAATGCAGCTGGCTGCACAGTTCTAGGTAGGTTTACTAATACAACTAATAGCTCTGTATCCTCCTCTTGTTTAGTCATTGTCCATCTTTCCACCATATAGTATAAAAAAACTGGGCAGGCAGGGTTGTCCGTTATCCCCCCTGATCCTTGCTTTGTGCATAGAGCCCCTTGCTGCTCTGATCCGGGGGAACACGGATATCTCCGGGGTCTCACTGCATGGTAGGGACTTTAAACTCTGCCTTTTTTTGCTGACGATATCTTGCTTACCCTTACTAATCCTCTAATTTCTTTACCTTTTTCTTTACCTTCTTTGTACAAGCTGCTGCATGACTTTGGTATTGTTTCTGGCTATAAAGTTGACCTCTCCAAATCTGGAGCTATGCCTCTCAATCTTCCTCACTCTTTGATTTCCCTCTTACAGGCCAACTATTCTTTTCGCTGGTCTTCCTCAGCTATGACCTACCTTGGTGTATCGCTTTCTCCCCGCTATTCTACCTTATACTCTGTTAACTATCCTAACCTTTTTCGCAAGCTACGGGCTATGATGGACCACTGGCGAACCCAGTATATTTCCTTTTTTGGGTGAATTGCGGCGGTTAAAATGACCATCCTCCCTAAATTACGGTATTTTTTCGAGACTTTGCCGGTGCGGGTCCCTCTGACTGTGCTGCACTCTTTCCAATCGGCTATTTTTCGGTTTACCTGGGATGCCAAACAACACCAACTCCCGATGTTGGTGATTCTGGCTAGTCAATCGTCAGGGGGGTTGGGTGTACCTGATGTGACTAAGTACTACTGGGCAGCTCATCTCCGTCATTTAGCGTCATGGTCCACGTACCATGCTTATAGCAAATGGATGGAGCTGGAGAAACTGTGGTTGGCCCCTGTCCACTCCAACTTTTTCTTGTGGTCGGCCCCTCTTCCCACCCTCGACTGTCCCCTCCTAGGTCCAATATCTTTCTCCCGCTATGTTTGGTCCTACTGTTTCAGGCGCTTTGGTCTTCTCTCCTTTTTTTCCCCCTTACTTGTATCATCCTGACTTTCCCCCTGGCTTGACCTCTGGTATGGTGCAGGAATGGGGCTCTAGAGGACTTTTTTGTTGGGCTGATGTAGTTGACCGTCGCACTCAGTCTCTTTCCTCCTTCGCTCAACTGGCTACCCGCTGGGACCTCCCTGCCTACAAAGAAGCTCATTATATCACGCTTCGTCGCTATCTCTCCTCTAGGCAAGTCTCATCTCATCCTTGCCCACAGGATTCGAGAGGTTGTGTAGGGGGGGGGGGAAATCTGCTACAAAAGGGGCTTCTCTCTGGTGTATATTCTTTTCTGCTATCTCCCCCAGATGATCGTCCTCCCTCGCACAGGTATATGACTCGCTGGGAAGAGGCTCTTGGTTCTCCCATCACTCACCCTCAGTGGAAGCTGATATGGGAATGGGCATCTAAGGCTTCAATCTGTACGGCTTATAAGGAGACACAGTACAAGATGCTCATGGGTTGGTATCATATGCCGGCCTTACTCAACACCTTCTAAAAATCATAACGCTTTCAATTTTGCACACACAGACCCATATCAGGGCTTTTTTTTTTGTGCCACCAATTGTACTTTATAATGACATCAATAATTTCACCACAAAATTTATGTCGAAACCAGAAAAAAAATATTTGTGGGTCAAAATTGGAAAAAAAACGCCATTTTGTAATTTTGGGGACTTCCGATTCTACGCAGTTCACTTTTCTGTAAAAAATGACACCATATCTGTATTCTGTAGGTCCATACGGTTACAAGGATGCCTAATTTATATAGGTTTTATTTTATTTTACTACTTAAAATAAATTATAACTACATGCACCAAAATTTGTATGTGTAAAACTGTCATCTTCTGACCCATATAACTTTTTTATTTTTCCATATACGGGCGGTATAAGGGTTAATTTTTGTGCCATCATCTGAAGTTTTTATTGGTACCATTTTAGTTTTGATGGGACTTTTTGATCGCTTTTTATAAAAAATTTTAGAGTATACAAAGTGAGCAAAAATACGCAATTTTGGACTTTGGATTTTTTTTTACATGTACACCATTGACTGCGGTTTAATTAACATTATGTGTTTATAGTTTGAACATTTACGCACGCGGCGATACCACATATGTTTATTTTTATTATGCTTACATATTTTTATATGGAATTTGGGAAAAGGAGGGTGATTCAAACTTTTAATAAGGAAGGGGTTAATGGGTGTTTTTTTTTTACTTTTTATTTAACTTTTTATTTTTTTTACACTTTTAATCCCCTTAGGGGACTTTTAGGAGGAATCAGTAGATTCCTCATACAAATCAATGTGATTCCATATAACCACATTGATCTGTGTGCTCTGCGCCTGATTGATAAAGCCTGGTTCAGCTAAGCTCTCTCAATCACAGAGCCGGGACAGCCATCGGATGAAACGTAAGCCTTCCGGCTGCCTCCACAGTGGATGGCCCCCTGTGATCGCACTGCGGAGGGAGGGGGGGGGGGGGGCGATCTACCCCACTGGACCACCAGGGATGGTTTAAATATCCCTTTAGACGCCGCTGTCAATTTTGACAGCAGCAATCTAAAGGGTTAATAGCCAGCTGCGGCGATCGCGGGCCCGAGTCAGGAGCCTGAGTCATACACCGCTTGCTGTGTCAGGATGAGCCGGCTTGCCCTTAGACGGCAACCGGTTAAGCCTCTGTTCAGGTTTGAACCATATATGACAACTAGAGATGAGCAAATTTTTTATAAAATTCGATTCGGACGAATTCTCCCCCAAAATTTGTTTCGGTCTGTATTTATTTGCGGCAAATCGTTATTAAAAATGGCTATTTCTGGCCTAAAGAGATCCTCAATAGGGGCGTAGAACACTTTGCCTTGCTGTTACACGCATAGGGAGTGTGCTGCGTTAGTGAAATAATACTGTTATTCAGTATGACATGCAGATTAGAGCCTGGAGATAGATATTTTTTTAACATCTAAATTGAAGATTTCAAATAGATGAACCTAAAAAGTTTTATTTAATTTACCAGCAACATCAGGGGACCACATGGAGGTACAGTGACACAGCCTGGAGGTGGCAGCAGCAAGAGGAGGCCATATAGTGGCTGAATGACACAGCCTGGAGTTGGCGGCAGCAAGAGGAGACCATATAGTGGCAGAATGACACAGCCTGGAAGTGGCGGAAGCATGAGGAGACCATATAGTGGCTGAATGACAAAGCCTGGAGTTGGCGGCAGCAAGAGGAGACAATATAGTGACTGAATGAGACAGCCTGGAGCTGGCACCAGCATAAGTTAGAACATATGGTGGCAGAATGAGACAGCCTGGAGCTGGCATCAGTATGAGGAGGTGGCAGTATGAGACAGCCTGGAGTTGGCATCAGCATGAGGAGAACATATGGTGGCAGTATGAGACAGCCTGGAGCTGGCATCAGCATGAGGAGAACATATGGTGGCAGAATGACACAGCCTGGAGATGGCATCAGCATGAGGAGAACACATGGTGGCAGAATGACACAGCCTGGAGCTGGCATCAGCAGCGTCAAGAGTCCT
Source organism: Hyla sarda (assembly GCF_029499605.1). Taxonomy (NCBI): domain Eukaryota; kingdom Metazoa; phylum Chordata; class Amphibia; order Anura; family Hylidae; genus Hyla; species Hyla sarda. Next base: position 45,446,229 of record NC_079193.1, read on the forward strand.
GAAAGTGACCCGGTGACAGAGTGGGGCGGTGGATGGCAATACAAGTACCCAGTGATGAAGGTGGGTGAAAAAAGGAAAACTTGGCGTCAGATGTGTGGCATGAGGTAGGTGGCAGGATCAGAATAGTAGCCGAGTATCTTTTTATAAAAGTGTTATTGTGTACAAGTAAGTATTGAGGATATGCATTACATAAAACTAAAATGTTATTAATATGCTTAGGATAAAATATATGTACCCAAAATTTTTTGGAAATCAAACCAAAGGAAATGTGTGCAAAAAACACCATGTGCCACCTACACCACCAAGTATTGATGTGATGCAAAGATCTCTAAATGGTGGAAGGGAACAATGTATGGTCTATTGTAACTGGTGGGGGTAAAAACTTTCCCTGTAAGGCCCTACTCTCGCATTATTAATTCCCTTTTTGGCAAGTGTTACTTGCCCTAAAAAGGGCGGCCCCACACAGGAACCTCTCCCTATTTCCACCTACAAAAACTGCCATTTCCCAGGGTGTTTAGTTGGAAATAGGGAGAGGTTCCTGTGTGGGGCCACCCTTTTTAAGACGAGTAACACTTTCCTCGTAAAGGTTGAAGGGAATTCAAACAAAAAGAAAGGTGTGCAAAAAACACCATGTGCCACCTATACCACAAATTATTGATGTGATGCAAAGACCTCTAAATGGTGGAAGGGAACAATGTATGGTCCATTGTAACTGGTGGCTGTAAAAACTTCCCCTTTAAGGCCCTACTCTGCCCCTATTAATTCCTTTCTTGGCAAGTGTTACTTGCCCTTAAAAGGGTGGCCTCACACAGGAAACTTTCCCTATTTCCACCTAAAAACCCTGGGAAATGGCAGTGTTTGTAGGTAGAAATAGGGAGAGGTTCCTGTGTGGGGCCGCCCTTTTTGGGGCGAGTAACACTTGCCAAGAAGGGAATTAATGATGCCAGAGTAGGGCCTTACAGGGGAAGTTTTTACCCTTACCAGTTACAATGGACAATACGTTGTTCCCTTCCACCTTTCCACCCTTCCACCTTTTAGAGGTCTTTACATCACATCATTGGTGGTGTAGGTGGCACATGGTGTTTTTTGCACACGTTTCTTTTTCTTAGATATAAAACAAATTGGGGTGCATATATTTTACCCTAAGAAAAGTAAAGTTTTCGCTAATGCATATCCTGAATACTTGTGGTCTGATGCAGAGGAATTTCTGTAACTGGGGAGCAGCACTTTAAATATGTTTTGCACTATCCATATTTGTGAAGTGTTGGTGTTGCACCATAGTCAATCTACTTTGATGCATCAGGCATTGGTGGGTGGAAATCCTGGCTGATCCATGCCTGATTCATCTTCACAAAGGTCAGTCTCTCCACATTTTTCCTGGACAGACGAGTTCTCCTTGGGGTTACTTTGGTCCCTGCCGCACTAATCACCCGCTCTGATGCCACACTACTGGCCAGGCAGCACAGCTTTTCCAGGGCAAACTCTGCTAGTTGCAGCCACAAATCAAGTTTGGCTGCCCAGAAGTCCAGCGGATCTTCAAGGTGTGTTGGCAGGGTCAAGTCAAGGTATGCCACCACCTGCTAGTTCAGGTCCTGCTCCTGATGAGTTGCTATGCGGGTAAAGAAAGCAACTCATCAGCGACTGTAGACACAGGCTGCTGCTGATGGAGCTGGTACGGCTCCTTCCACCCTACCCCTCCCCAGCAGCCATGGCAGTGGAAGGTGAGTGGAGAGGGTCCCCCAAGTCAGACCTGCGAGAGGATAGTTGATGGTGCACATATGCATCGGCCAACTGACTACCTAGGATGTCTCTGTAGTAGGTCAGTTTGTCCTCCCTCTCAGTGGGTGTAAAAAAGACCCTATTTTGTGCCGGTTGCGAAGGTCCAATAAGGTGGAAAGCCAGAAGTCATCCCGCTGCCGAATGGTGATAATTCGCAAGCAATTGAGCATGCAACGTGCCATTTGTGCAAGTGACTTGGAGGAACTCCCTGCCTCCATCTCTACTATATACTGCCATGGTGTGTCTGGGTCCTCTGTCTCGTCTTCCTCATCACCCTCTAGCTCCTCTGGCTGCTCCTGCTCCTACTCTCCTGTCAGATGACTATAAAAAACACCCATTTCACAAAACCTAAACTGTGCTTCACTGTGCCCCTCCCCCTCCTCTACAAGTTCAGCTCCCTCAGGGCTCATGTGGCCGTGAGATGTAGGCGCCACGTCTCCAGTGCCCTGACTAGCCATTGTCTCCAACACGTGTTGTAGTAAATGAAGCAGTAGCATGATGTCATTCATCCCGTAATCCTGGCGACTGACTAATAATGTAACTTCCTCAAAGGGCCTGAGCAAACAGCAGGTGTCACGTACGAGCTGCCACTGGTTGACACTGAAGCCACAGGGGAGTCCCCCTATCCGCTTGGATCATCAAGAAATTGGTGATGTCTTTTCTCTGTTCGTATACTCGGTCCAACATATGGAGGGTGGAATTCCAATGTTTGGAAACGTCGCAAATCAGACTATGTTGGGAGATACCATTCTGATGCTGCAACTTAAGAAGGGTGTGCTTTGCAGTGTACGAGTGGCTGTAGTGCATGCAAAGTTTCCTTTCCATTGTTAGGATGTTTTGCAGATGGGGGGAACACTTCAGGAACCACTTTACAACCAGATTGAACACGTGTGCCATGCAGGGCGCATGTCTCAGGCTTCCTTGTAGCAGCGCAGACAAGATGTTCTTCCCGTTGTCGGTCACCATGGTTCCCATTTCCAGTTTTCATGGAGTAAGCCATGATTTGATTTCTTGATGAATGAATTTTAGCAGTTTCTCCCTTGTGAAAACCATGTGAAGAACAGTGTGACATCGCTGTGCCATGCACACATGGTATGCAGTGCAGTGGAGGCTGAGGACATGGTGGAGGATGAGGAGGTGGAGTCGCACACTGTCACAGGACCAACGGCCTGAGAGCGTGGAGGCGGAAATGGCGTAACCTGTCCAAGTTGCTGTTGTGGCTGAGCAGGAACCACATTCACCCAGTGGGCCGTAAAGGACATGTATTGTCCTTGCCCGTAGTTACAGCTCCACACTTCGGTGCTGCCGTGCACTTTGATACACACTACAGGCTCAAGGACTGGTCCACCTTCTCTTCCACAAAATTGTGCAGGGCTTATACTGCCTTTTTTGCAAAGAAATGACGGCGTGGGACACTCCACCTCGGCTCGGCACAAGCCATCAGTTCTCTGAAAGGTGCAGAATCCACCACTTGAAAAAGGAGGGACTTCAGCACCAGCAACTTGGAAAGGAGTACATTCAGCTTCTGCGCCGTTGGATGAGTGGGTGCATACTGTTGTCTCTTGGATATAGCTTCGCCGATGGATTGCTGGCAGAATGACTGACTAAATATAGGAGGAGCAAGAGCATCTGGACGGACAAAAAGGACGGCATGACACACAGCTCCCTTCGGCTGAGGTGGTTGAGCCTTGGCTTGCTGAAAGAGGGAGCGGCGTGCCACTGGGTGATGCAGCAGGTGGACCACTACATCTGAGCCATGGTTCTACCAGGCCGCTTTATGTTGACGCAGCATATGTTGACGCAGCATATGTTGACGCAGGGCCAAGGTGCCAACATTGGGACCCTGGCCACACTTCACCTTCTGCCAACACATCTTGCATATGGCCATGTTAACCTCCTCCAGATGCTTGATGAAAAACTGCCACAGTAGCTGATTTTCCCACCAAACGTCCGCACTGATTGACTGCTACTGCTGCCGTCTCCAGGAACCCATGTTCCACTAACTCCTGGGAAGTTAGGCTGCCGCGAAGCAGGTGGTCTACCCAGGGGCACGTTTGGCTCCAGACTTTCCACTTCTGCCACCATGCTAACTGCTAACCATACTACCGCCTCACGGGCAACCTGCAACCCTCTTCTCCTGATGATGATGAAACCCCTTCTGCACCCGGCACCCAAGTGCGATCAGCTTCATCATCATCGAATTGTGTCTGCACATCACTGATGTCCTCCTCAGGTTCCTCAACAATGTTTGCTTCAGGACCCTGAACGCTCGCAACACCACCTCCCACACCACTCTTCTCATCACTACTTACCCAGCTAGTGGAGGAAGCGGCGGATTTCTACTCCACTTCTTGGCTGGGCAGGAGCTGCTTACTGTCCTCTAGTAGATCATCCTCACTAAATAGTGGAGCTGAACCCACAGCATACGATACTTCTGAGGGGGAGGGAACAGCATAGGACAGAGGCAATGGGAGGACAGGGACTGCTCCAGGCCATGTCAACTGAGGGTTGTGTCTTAGGAACCCACCGACTGTTGACTGGGGGTGTCAGATGTCACTTGTGATGAAGTAGATGACCATGTTAACCAATCGATGACGGCAGATAGGTTGCTGGTCGAGTCACGACCACTAGCTGATACCGGGAGCTCAGGCCTCTAGTCTGCTGCAACCTCTGCCTGTGCTTGATGAATTTAGGCCTCTGCCACTCCTCTGAGCACTAATAAACCTTGTGATGTGAATTCAAGAATACAGTCACCTTCATTCAACACTGTTATTGCGCCTGGTGAAGATCCGCTTTTATCCCTGATTTTTGCTGCTACTATGTGAACCGGTGAAAGATGACCTGACCGGAGGATCTAGGCTGCTAACAGAGCACTACCTTTCTATATGCTACATGGTGTTGTGCCTTCATTGCAACCTGACTTGGTAAGTGTAATTCTTTTGCATCTGCCAAATATTTACAGTACTGCACTAGAGGTGTGTGTGCCTTTTTCCCCCTCTTTCTCTCTACTCCTCTGTGCACGTCCTGGGACTTCTCTGCCTGACATACTTAGTGTGTATATGAGGGGAGGACAATACGCTCCACTACGCTTAAAATAGTATTTGTCTACAACACAAGCAGGTGTGTACTATTGGCTGGCCTTTCTCAGTAACTAGGCACTTAAGACTTTAACAGGAACAAAATGGTACACCACGTAGATGAACGTACGTGGTATGCACTTATGAGGGGAGTACAATATGCTTCACTATGCTTAAAACAGTATTTGCCTACAACACCACCAGGTGTGTACTTTTGGATGGCCTTTCACAGTAACTAGGCCCTTAAGACTTTAACAGGAACAAAATGGTACACCACGTAGATGTATGTACGTGGTATGCACTTATGAGGGGAGTACAATACTCCCACTACGCTTAAAACAGTATTTGTCTAGGACAGCAGCAGGTGTGTACTTTTGGCTGGCCTTTCACATTTACTAGGCCCTTAAGACTTTAACAGGAACAAAACGGTACATTACCTATATACGCTCAGACTACACTGAATAGAGGACAATACGCTTCGCTTACGCAACCTGTATTAGGAACTAATAGTAGGTGATTATGGCTTTTAGTGCGCTGATCACCATAACTGGCTAGCTACTATTAGCTTTTCAGTTGTTGTACACACCAGTGCTGCAGCACACAGTCGCTGTGTACTACACCCAAAATTGCACTTTCTCTCTCCCTTCCCTATCAGTGCTTCTAGGCTGGATTTGGGCTTGAGGTGAATCGCTGCTGTAAAAATGCTTTTCTGTGCAACACACACTGCTCTCTGTCCCTATCTCTCTGCAATAGAATGCTGAAGTGACTGGCCGCAAGATGGCTGCCGATTATATAGGGCTGTGACATCACAGGGGTGACTGGCTGCTGATAGGCTGCGTGCTGCATGTGATGCAGGGGCATCTCGCCTAACCATGTTCCCGCCTTTCCAGCGTTCCTTGCCCCATGTCCTGACATGTGGAGCCTCCATCTTAGATGCTCTGGAGCCTGGACTGCACTAAATGGAGTTTAATAAAGCGATTTGTTGCGGAGTGAATTTTTCCTGAAATTTGTAACGAATTCAGATTTGTCAGATTTGATTTGCTCATCCCTAATGACAACCAATGTTCTTGTTGAGTATCTTTCTCTCCTTTGTACATCATCCATTTTGGCACCATATAAGACGACATGCCAAAGATCTTGAGCTGTTATAGGGTTATTCAGTGAGAGGTTTTTTTCAGCACTTGGGCAGTTAGGTAAACAAACTTTTACTCACACATGCCAATAAAAATAGATCATAAAACTACCTCAATGTAACAAATGTAGCTTATTCACATAGAAGGAAGCAGCAGTGAAACACGTCGGAGGGGGGGGGGGGAGCCATTATACAGCTCTCTGTTATCAGCTGTTCCTTTGAACCATCTCTTGCTTCATCTTGCTTGTATGTATCTTGCAGCCTTTGTGCACCATCAGAGGACTGCTTGCTTTCCATGCCAGTATGCATTTATCTATTTCAGGGGTACTATTATAATCACTATCTGTGCACTTTATTAGGGGTCAGTACCAGTCAATGTTTACAACTATTTGGTGTGCCCTTTATTAGGAGTCATCACTGGTTTATGTTTACACCCATTTGGGCAAAAAATATAGTATCATTGCCCCATTAGCACTTCAGCACTTTTTGTATTGACAGTATCTTTATGGACCACTTTTCTCTGTACGGTTGGATTGGCACTTGCCATATGATTTTTGTATCTGCTGTAATCATGTATTGATTAATGATATGTGAGGAGGCTAATTTATTAGCCTGTACTTGTGGGAGGGGCGGGTGTACCTTTAAGAACCCGCGGCTGTTCCAGTCCTCCACACCGTGGGTTCATCATGTGTCTGGCATCAACTGACAGGAAGTCCGGTGTCACGTGGGGTGGTGAGTATGGCGCCTCCAGGCCCGTCTCTGCTATGGAGAAGACTCCAGGTATGCGGTGGCGGCTGCTGCTTTGTTCCAGCAGTCCATGTGGATTATGCTACGACCAGGTAGGAATAATTTTGGGGCTATACATGCGGGTTTTTTCCTGCTCGTCCACACAGCACTCTCCTTTAACTGTCGGTGGGGAGGATTCAACTCAGGCTCCCGGCCCACTTCTTCATGCATGGGGGACACGTATACAACTCACTGCTGGGTATTGTTAGTCTATTTTTCTCGCAAACCATAAATATGCAGTACACTTTAGGATTATGTCTTCCTATTTAATGTAGTATGCAAGCACTTTTTGTACTATGAGAAACTGAAGTGACACTGGTGGTCTCTTGATCTATTGGTTTCCATATTAAGTTATCTGCCGCTTGTTCCCTTAGCACAAAAAAAAATGGCCATACGCTCACATAGTTACATACTATCATGTATTTCTGTGCATACAGTCATATCGTTTATTCGGGGCATGCAATCCTATCGTTTGTTCTGTTCATATTTTTTTATATAGTTGTTCTGTGCACATGCTCCTGTAGTTGTTCTGGGCATACGGCCATTTAGTTGATTCTTTGAATATGTTCATATAGTGTGTTCCATGCACGGTCATATAGTTGTTTTGTTCATACACTTGTTTAGTTTGTTCTGTACATAAGTTCACATAGTTTATTTTGTGCATACGCGCATGTAGTTCGTTCCGTGCATATGCTTATATAGTTATTTTGTGCATACATTTGTGGTTTGTTCTGTGCATACGCTCGTAGTTTGTTCTGTGCATACGCTCATATAGTTATTCTGTGCATACGCTCATATAGTTGGTTCCGTGCATATGCTAATACGCCCATATCGTTTGTTCTTATCTATTCTATGCATATGCTCTTACAGTTATTCTGTGCATACACTCATATAGTTTGTTCTGTGCATATGTCCATATAGTAGGCTCCGTGTATATGCTTATATGCTCATAGTTTGTTCTGTGCGTACACTCATATAGTTGTTCTATGCACACGCTCAAGTTTGTTCAGTGGATATTGTCATAAAGTTTGTTCCATGCATACGCTCATCAAGTTTGTTCGGTGCATATCCCCATATAGCTTGTTTTGTGTGTACGCCCTGTGAGAAGGTGAAAGGGGCCATCAAGGATGGTCGGTATGTGTCACCGAGGTTCCTGGCCTTAGTGGAGTAAGAGCCGGTAATTTTCCAGTGTCTGCATTGCAGTTTGCAGACTGATATTGCAGTCGCAGTATAGCTGCATTGCTAACCCGGGATGGCTTTTACTGGGAATGGCCAAGTGTTGGGTGGGGGCCATTCCCCACAATCCAGGTCACCTTTTGTTGGCCTTAAAGGCAGCTTGCTCCACCAGCTGGGGGGGGGGGGGGATTGCGTGTTTGTAGCTTACTTTGTGTGAGCAGTGAGATTAAGTCCTCCATGCTCTGGCTCTAGTCTGAAAGCTGGTGAGCAACCTGTCTGGAGGCCTGGAGAAGACTATATTATTGCCGCACGGTATGGACTCTGGTGTGAACCAACACCTAAAGAACGCAGGTGTACATTGTTTTCTTTTTCTGCACTAAGACTGTTGTGCAAGTGTGAATAAAACACAGAACTTTGATTTGAAAATCCTGACTCCTTGCCTCTGTAACTGCAACCGCACCTGTCTACAAGAGCGAGTCATCACAGCCCTTATAGTTTGTTTTGTGCATATGTTCGTATAGTTTGTTCTGTGCATACGCTCATATTGCTTGTTCTGTGCATACCCTCATATACCTTGTTCTGTGCATACGCTCATAGTTGTTTTCTGCATATGTTCACATAGTTTGTTCTGTGCTTACGCTTATATAGTTTGTTTTGTGCATTCACTCATATAGTTGTTCGGTGCATACGCTCATGCAGTTTTTGTGCATGCACTCACACAGTCTGCTCATATAATTGGTTTTAAGTTTGTCCTGGGCATACGCTCATATAGTTTTCTGTGCATACACTCATACGCTCACATTGTTTGGTTTGTGCATTTGCTCAGATGTTTGTTCTGTGCATACGCTTATATAGTTGCTCAATGCATATGCTCAAATAGTTAGTTCCGTGCATACAGTCCTAGTTTGCTTGGTGCATGCGCCCATGTTTGTCCTGGCTATAAGCTCATATATTTGTTCTGGGCATACGCTCATGTAATTAGTTTTGTGCATATGCTCATGCTCAGATAGTTTGTTCTGTGCATACACTTATATAGTAGTTCGGGGCATATGCTCATATAGTCCTGTGCATATGCTCATATAGTTAGTTCTGTGCATACAGTCATATTTGTCTTGGGTATACATTCATATAGTTTGCTCTGGCCATACGCTTATATAGTTTGTTCTGTGAATATGCGCATACTCTCACATAGTTCGTTCCAGCCATATGCTCATAGTCTGTGCATACGGTCATGGTGCTCATTTTGGGCATGCGGTCATGGTGTTTGTGCTGTGCATATGGTCTTGGCAGTTATGCTGGGCGCACGTTCATATTGTCATGCTATGCATACATTTCAAGAAGTTTATACTATGCATACGTTCATAGCGTCCATATTCGGTACACATTCATATCTCATATGGTATATACATTTCATGGTGTTTTACTGTGCTTATGTTTCATTGAGACTGAAGGTCACGTCTACAGGTCAGTCATTACAACCTGTCACGGCTTCAGGTTGACCACGATATTATTTATATAGCCTCAAGGTCATAATTGCTAGATATGTAGCTTCATTTTTGGCTAGGCAGTCATGTCCACAGGACTACCATGGTTACAACTGGACACAGCTTCAGGTTGATGATTATATTATTATTATTTATATATATTGGTTGAGTCTCATGGTCATAATTGCTGGATATGTGGTTTCATTTTCAGCTAGGCTGTCTTGTCCACAGGACAATCACGGTTACAACCAGACATGGCTTCAGGTTAACAGGGATATTGTTAGTTCTATATATTGGTTGAGTCTCATGGTCATAATTGCTGGATAAGTGGCTTTGTTTTCGGCTAGAACTGTCACATCCACAGGTCAATTACAATTACAACAGAACACGGCTTCAGTTTGGCGATAATGTTATTATATATGTTGGTTGCGTCACAGGGTCATGATTGCAGGATAGGTTGCTCCGTTCTCGGCTAGGCCTGTCATGTCTACAGGTCGGTTACGATTACAACTTGACCCATATTCCATCTCTTTCCTATTAGCTTTTATCGGGTTTTGCCACTCTTCACTTTGATTAGCCTTTAATTCTATAAAGATTTACTTAGTGGGTATACAATATTTTCTGGTTTTGTCACATTCTGTTAGGGTATCTATCTTCTCATCCCATGCTGTTAAAGCGATGTTAAAAGGGTTCAGAAGGGTCAGGTCTGCAAGTGTCCCACCATGCAACCTTTGTCAGGAGATTTGTTTAGACAGTTGTCCAATGTTCTTGATAGATCTCCCTTTGGCCTCAACAATAGTCTGACCTTGAAAGCGACACTATTCCTCGGTTACTGTGGGTTCTTAAGACCAGGTGAGTTCACCTGTAAGATGGGTAAAGTGCAGTTTTGAACATACAACCAGCTTGGCTGGAAATCCATTCACCATGTGTTAAGTTTGTATCTCACTAAAACATCTTTTGCCCGGACAAGTAGTAGGGATACGTTATTTCCCCACTTTTCATAAGTGGTGGTCCGATGGAGGGTCTTCCATCAGTTATCAGCAGCACAAGCAGGGTCTTGTCTGGATAGTGGGTTAGTATTGTTTGATGGAATTGCTCTCACAACATTTTCTTTGTCAAATACGTGTATTAGTCAAATTCTTAGGTGATGACCTCATAGGTCTCTCCGGTCATTAATTACGGATAGGTGCAGCAGCCTCAGCATCTAGTCACGGTGTTCCTGCTCGCGTATTCAGGAAACTGGGTCACTGGAACTCCAGTACGTACTTGTGACGTATACCGAGTCTTAATGTGGAAAGATCTAATGCTTTACAGTCACTTGTAATGTAACATGATAAGTTTCGCATTTTTGTTCTGATATCGGAGTTTTGGCCTCTTTTTAGGTGTACTCCTACACGGCAGTACATGGCATCACTCAGACTTCCTTATTAGATAGGGGATATGGTTAGATGGCAAATGTGGTTTCTGTATTTTAGATTAGGTTAGGTATTTAGATTTAAATTTAGGTATATAGGTTAGGTATATTGATTCACATGAGCACCGACCACAATTTACCTTATACTATAAATTATATTATCATGGAATTTTTGGCTCCCCCACTGTTTTAAATTGTCTTTTGTGTATATGTGTTTTTTTTTTATTGGTAATGTTTGGGTATATCGATTATGTTTAATAAAACTTGATCTAATTTTGTATATTTTCTTGTATTGAATATTCTTTTTGGCTTATATTAATTAGGATATATAAATATTTACTCACCTCCTGTGCTCCATTTGTGGCTCCGGTAACCAGATCTGGTCCCTGGTGCCTCTCAGATGACCTCCGGGCATCAATGGAGCACAGGAGGTGAGTAAATAGGAGTTTAAATGCTGCTAACTGCCCCGGTGCTGAAAAAAAAAAAAAAAAACTCCCATTGGATAACCTTAGCCCCATATACGACAACGGATTATATCATTGTTCTGTAGGTGCACGGTTTGGACAATCTAGAGGATTTCATCTTATTGCCTGCCGTCAGCCATGCTTTCTCGTCAACAGTGGTATTTTCGTATCAGTGAAAATTCAACAAAAACTTCAAAGTACTCTGCCAGGTATTTATTTTTTGCAATGCTATGCATGTTCCTTTTCACATCTAAAAGGTTGCTCTCCCCTTTCACTTGCTTTTCTCTTCTTGGAGAGTGTAATTAGCAGTTCTCTCTTATTCCTGCCTTTTTCTTCAGTTTTCATGTTGCTCATTATCAGTAACATGGTTAAAGCCTCTTATCCCACACTACTTAATTATGGAAATGAGTCCATATGATTATATGCTTATAATTTTTTTTTTTTTAAAAGCTTAAATAAATGCAGCTTTTCAACATTAAATTGTGCTTGATCTGGCATTGTGTTGTAATAACAACAATCTGATATTCACCCATTTGAAACAAAATACTTAATGCTGTAATTGCTCGTCTTGACTGTAACTTCACCGGCGTTCAAACTGCAAAGTTTTTCTGTAATTAAACTGAACTAGAAAAGATTTTTAAAACTTTATTTAAAATTCTTTAAGGACAGTAGGGCAGACTTATTATGAATGTCTAGTTTAAAGCGGGTTATAAAATGCAGGTAGCTGTCAGCTCAATGCTTGTTTGGCCGACAGCCATCTCTACCGATCCTCACATACACAGTTGAGCATGCATATACTGAATAGGAAGAAAGACGCTGCCAGGCCATTCTGTATCATGCATATTAGAATCAAACATGCCCGACCCTTTTATCTCCCAACATCTGCAGTTGGGAGGTCCACATACAGTTTAGATGGTCAGCATCTTTAAGTAGTGTTGTCTAACATTATACCACCATGTGATTGGCCTACTTTTATGCACCAAACTTTTGACACACAATGTTGCATCCCAGGCCATGCCCCTTTTATGATTAGTCATGCCCTTTCACAAGGAAAGTGAGGTATAAAAAGTGTCTAGAACACGTAATAAGTGTAGCGCTAGGAATGGACACCATGGTGGTTTTCCTGGCAAAAGTAATTGATAGACTACCCTTAGGTATTCAGGTGAGCTGCTGCACCTGGATGTGAGCCAGAAGCTTTGGGTCCACATGTCATGTAGTGCCCATGTCGGATTACTGCAGCATTACTGTGAATAGAAGCTGAGCTACAGTAACCTTGCATGGCCACTACCAAACATGTGGCGCCAAAGCTTTCATCTCTATATGCTGTGACTCACCCGAACAGCTGATTAGGTTTGATAGTCTATCCTTAGTGTAGGCCATTAATTCATTTTGCCTAGGAAACCCCTTGGGATGGTAAAATTGCCCAGCTATGTATAATTCCAATTGAATTACTCAATAAAAGTCCTATAGAAGAGCATCTCCATCTACTAGCACACACATGCCACAAAATCCTCATAAATGTCAAAATATTTTTTTATTGTCAATCACCAAAAAAAAATTAGGAACCACATATTGGATAGACATTAAGAACACCAAAACAACATATACATTAATGTTAAAATATACATAACTTTGACAAAATTTAAATATGACAAGAACATTTTATCCCCTTTTTCTAAACATATTGGGATATTAACAAATTATTTAAACCACAAATATAAATACCATGGCAAACATCGGTCATATATACTACTTGTGCAAAGCCAGCATGTCCACAGTGGTCAGTTACTATAATAAGAGAAAAGAAAAACTCAACACAGCTAAAATAAATACATTTGTGGTACCAAATGAAATTAGAAAAACATGGCTGGTTTCTTTTAGAGAGGACACCACTCTTGGCCAGGTTGTATCCATTCTTTTAGGCTTTATTCTACTTTATTATGGTTACATTTTGGTCAGTGTCGTGTAAAGGATGTCTGTCTTTTTTTCCCCCCACTATATTATATATATATATATATATATATATATATATATATATATACACACATATATATATATATATATATATATATACATGAGAGAATTAGTACCTTGTAGTTCAGTATAGTTATTACTTAAGACTATATTAAGTGATTTGAGTTTGGGGAGGGGGGGGGGTTGAGGGTTCAGCCTATTTTGCCATTGTTATCAGAGATTTAATATGTGTTATTTGGTTTTATGTGTAATATTCTATAAAAATATAATTTCTTTCTATTATTACTCAGCCGGTGTTCATGTTTTTTCCCCCCTTATTTCTTTTTCTAATACCACTCTCATTGATAGGCTGCAACGGCTATTGCAGCAGGGATTAGATCATGTAAGTCCCGATTCTGGTAGGAAGCAGCCATGTTCTTTTTATATCACACAAGCTTTTAGGCAAAAATAGTTTACTATCAGAAATCTAGTTCTTTAAGGCAAGAATATTAGTTAACAAAAATGAGTCAATACAGTTCTCAGGTTAATTAAAAGACAGTACAGTACAGAACGCACAAAAGAACTATTCCTGAATATTAGCTACTAACTTAAACTGCACAAATAGCATGATGATGTGGCCTAAATATATTTTTATATACGGTATTTGTTACGCTAGCATATCAGGTGGTATATCTGGCTGTAAGAAAGATGGAAACATTTTTTATATTTCTTATGGGTTGTCCTATTTTGGAAATTTCTGGTGCAGCCGATATTGCTAGGTAATTTTATTTAGGTAACAACCAACACCACCTAACATATAGTTTTAGTCAAAGACTTGAAATGCAAAAAAGACAGCTGTGCTTTCAATGGGTAATAAACCACCATCACGTAAGGCACTGAAGGTACAATCTTCCATTTATTTCACTTTTATTTTAGCAAACTAAAGTCATAACATATATCCTAGTTATCATTTCACTGATGTCTGTGTGAAGACCTACTCTTTCTTCCCAAAAGACCGGAGCAGAGAAAAGCAAGTAAAACGTCAAGTGTTCGTGTCATGAAAAAATTATTTCATAGTTGGGGTCTTAATGCCGAGACCCCCATCGATCTCTAGATATAGCCGAGTGAATTGAACACTAATGATTTCCACAGGTTGGCCCTTGATATGTCACAGGCTATAATGGAGCCAGTCCTCTGCAATAAGTGCCAAACTGGGAAGTGAATCGTGCTACTGCAATCTTCACCCGCTTATATCTAGAGATCAGTCGGGGTCTTAGCAAAGAGACCCTGACTGATCAAAACTTTTAACATGTCTGCAAGACATGTAAAAAAAAAAATTCATGAAAGTAATGCTTTAAGATAAAGCCAAAACTGAAAGCTCTATCTTGACTACCCTATAAATGTGCATGCTTGTATTAACTTGTTTTAATATGCTACCCCCTCTGGAAACACTTATCTAAAAGGGGGACAAATAATCTGAAATGCTTAAAGGAATTCTGACACTATGAAAAATTCCAGAGGGCGGTGGCAAAATTATTGACAGCCATCCTGTTATTTCAGAAAAAAAAAAAAGGTTTTGGGGAAAAGACAGTTACATAAATAAAAATGGGACCAAAAACTGTGTGAGAACATAGTTTCATACTGAATCTTTTCCCACAATACTATATATCAATCTAGTCACCTTCCCCTACTTGCTGGTAGGTAAGACTACTAGTTCCATACGAAAGGGCCTCTTTAGTTTATGTTCACATGACCAAAAATATGAAGAATGTCCACCTGAAAAACACGGGTTGACATTCTGCAAATTTGCATGTGCCGCTTGCAATAGGACCACTCGAAAATGCGCCATGGTAATGCATTTCCGAGCAGATATCGGTGAAAGAACAAACATTCTTTCAAAGGTAACCAAATCAGAATTTCAACGGCAGAAACATCGTCGTAGAAATTCCGCCATGTGCACGGTGCAGCAGAGTTCCATTGAAAACAATGGGACTCAACTGAAAAGGAATTTTTTTAGATACATTTTTCTGGCAAATTCCACTCGCAAACTCCGTGTAAACGAAGCCATAAAGGGAACCTATCATCGTTTCTATGCTGCCTTAACCACAAGTTATCGGATGGACCCCCATGGGTTTTCTCTACCTCACTGGCCTTGATTGCTAGATCTCTTCCTATCCCAAAACAGACAGAGATCTCTAAATTTAAGATGATAGGGTGGGGAGACCGCCCATATGACTGGTGGTTCAGACAACATGAAAACGACAGGTTACTTTAAAGGACATGTATCATGAAAAAAAACGTATCCACTATCCAAAGGATAGGGGGAAAGCTTTGAGATCGTTGGGGTCAGAGCACTGGGGCCCCTGCAATTTCCTGTTTAGAGTCCCGGCTCTCCTTCACAGCAGCATGTCACGACCCCTGCCCGAAGCGGGGGCCGCCACGCTCCCTCTATATTTCTATGGGAGAGCCGAAGATTGCCAAACGGCTCTCACATAGAGCTATATGGAAAGGGCGTGGTGGCCCCCACTTCGGGTGGTGGGTCATGACGCGTAGCTGTGAAGGAGAGCTGGGGCACTAAACAGGAGATCATGGGGGCCCCAGCGGTCAGACCCAAGCGATCTAAAACTTATCTCCTATCCTTTGGATAGGGGATACATTTTTTTTTCATGATACTTGTCCTTGAAATCTAAAATGCCCATTCAGCAGATACCAAGGCTGCCCAAACCAAACTTAGTAACTGGCTTGTCACCTCCCTACAGATGTGACCTGACTAATCAGCTAACATGACCAAGATTTGGAATTTAGAAGACCCTAATCTCCCTCAAACCATGTTCTTTTTTGCCAGCCCAAAGGAGTTCCATCATTGGGGCCAAAAACTGGAAATTTAGGGGGACTTTTTCGAAACTTGTGCAGAGGAAAATTTGTCCAGTTGCCCATAGCAATCAGATTACTTTTTAAATTTTTTCAAAGGCCTTCCTAAAAATGAAAGAAGCGATCTGATTGGTTGCTATGGGCAACTGGGTAAGTTTTCCCCTGCACAGGTTTTGATAAATCTCCCCCTTAGAGCACACAAAGATGATTTGCATGTAACTAGTTGTATGTAATAAACATAAAAATTTACACAACAGGAGCGGCGGCTTTTTTGTTGGGATTGTAGCCTGCTCAGTTTTTTGTTTTATGTCTGGTGTGCACAGCAGATGGTTCGCTCCAGTAAATGAGGAGACAATGTCCAACAGCCATCAATCCAGTTATTTGTTCTTTAAGACTCTCCGAAGATCCTCATTGTTCACGCATCAATTTGCAGGTGCGCATTTCTATAAATAAAATGGACTAATTCACGACTTGGCCACGTCACAATCGGCAGCTTGGGGCTAGTATTATGCTGTTTGCAGACATCGCCTTCTATCCCTCTAACTCATTTTGATTTTCAATTATCCAACTAAAATAACAGTCGGACAGTAATTCTATTTATACCTTGCCTGGTCAATGAGGCCGGCTGTGATAAGTATTCCAGACTCTTAATTTCTCACTGCATAAGTTGCTAAAGGCTGCGGCATGCTTGACTGTGATAGTAAAGCATTGCTAGTTTATTAACTATTTGATAAAAAAATATGTTTATTTTCAGAATAAAAGCTACCGTATTTATCGGCGTATAACACGCACTTTTTAAGCTAAAATTTTTAGTCTAAAGTCTACCTGCGTGTTATACGCCGATAAGCCGCTGTAGTTCAATGATTTAAAGCGGGCGCTTTAAATCAATGAACTGCAGCGGCTTTGCAGGTGCCCTTCTCTCCCCCTGGCTATCGGCGCCGCTGCCCGTTTTCTCCCCCTGACTATCGGTGCAGCGTTGCCGACAGACAGGGGGAGAGAAGGGGCAGCGGCACCTATTGCCGGCGCCGCTGCCTCATTGCCTCCCCCATCCCCGGTTGCATAATTACCTGTTGCCGGGGTCGGGTCCTCGCTGCTTCAGGCCTCTGGTGTGCGTCTCCTGCGTCGTTGCTATGCACTGCACAGTGCGGCGCAATGACGTCACTCGTCATTGCGCCATGCAGTGCATAGCAACGACGCATGGGACGCACACCGGAGGCCTTAAGCAGCGCGGACCCGACCCCGGCAACAGGTAATTATACAACCGGGGATGGGGGAGGCAACGGGGCAGCGGCGCTGGCAATGGGTGCCGCTGCCCCTTCTCTCCCCCTGGCTATCGGCGCCGCTGCCCCATTGCCGGCGCTGCTTCTCTCCCCCTGGCTATCGGCGCCGGCACCGATAGTCGGGGGGAGAGAACGGGCAGCGGCGCCGATAGCCAGCGGGAGAGAATCGGCGGCAGCAGGGCTCTAGACCCCAGGAAAGGCAGGGGGAGAGAAGCGGGCAGCAACGGCCTCTCTCCCCCTGCCTTTCCTGGGGGTGTATCAGGGTATACGCATGAACACACACGCACCCTCATTTTACCAAGGATATTTTGGTAAAAAAACTTTTTTTTACCCAAATATCCTTGGTAAAATGAGGGTGCGTGTTATAGGCCGGTACGTGGTATATCCCGATAAATACGGTATGTCAATTCTTGCACCTTATTGTTACAATGCATCTAATATACAAAGAAGTAACTCTGCTCAGAGCCTTGATTAAATATATCATAAAGTACACCGCTCCAATGAAGACGTGTGTCTCCATGATACTCATTTGTTAAAAGGGTGTTCCGGAGGAAAATAAATGTTTTCAAATCAACTGGTGCCAGAAAATTATACAGATTTATAAATTACTTCTAGTTTAAAATCTTAATTCTTCCAGTACTTATCAGCTACTGTATGCTCCAGAGGAAGTTGAGTAGTTCTTTTTTGTCTGACCACAGTGCTCTCTGCTGCCACCTTTTCTCTGTTTCAGGAACTGACCACAGTAGGAGATGGTTTTGCCAATGCTCTGGACAGTTCCTGACATTGGACAGAGGCATCAGCAGAGAGCACCGTCATCAGACTGGAAAGAACTAAACAACTTCCTCTGGATCTTATAGCAGCTGATAAGTACTGGAAGTTACAAATCTGTATAACTTTCTGCCACCAGCTGATTAGCAGACATTTATTTTCCTCTGGAGTACCCGTTTAAGGTGGCCATACAACTTCAATGGCTGTTAGCTAAACAACCCTGATCCTCTTATGCATATGAATATTCTGCTAGTCAGGTTTTCAAAGCCACAGCTAGACTCCTCTGGTAGTAGCTTATCTTTAATGCAATGTTTCCAAACCACAGTTGCCTCTAGCTGTTGCAAAACTACAACTCCCAGCATGCCCAGACAGGGGTACTCCGACCCTAGATATCTTATTCCCTATCCAAAGGATAGGGCATAAGATGTCTGATCGCGTGGGTGCCGCCGCTGGGGACCCCCACATTCTACCATCTGGCACCCACTGTAACGGCTTCCAGAACCGCTTGAGGCCCTCAGGCTAATACCAGCTGTCACATCCCCTCCCATAGACTTGCACTGAGGGTGGGGTGGGGGGGTGACGTCACACAGGGGCGGAGTCGTGACGTCACGATCTTACGTCCCCGTGGTCGGGATGGTATTAGCCTGAGGGCGGTTCCGGAAGCTGTTACAGGTGGGTGCCGCATGGCAGAATGCGGAGGTCCCCAGCGGCGAGACCCCTGCGATCAGACATCTTATCCCCTATCCTTTGGATAAGATGTCTAGGGGCGGAGTACCCCTTTAAGCTTTCAGTTATATATAGGGCAGGCATAGGAAACCTTCGGCATTGCAGATGTTTTGAACAACATCTCCTATGATGCTTTGGCAGTATTTTGGCTGTAAGAGCATCATGGGAGATGTAGTCCAAAACATCTGCAGTGCAGAAGGTTGCCTATGCCTGGTATAGGGTATAACTCAGTATAAGGTATGTAGTGCCAATATGTTTGCACGCAAGTTATCTTTTAAGATATATTAAGGGGGAGAATTATAATCTGATGTGTTTTGGTACGCACACCTGCGCACAATTTGTTTGCACAGTGCAGGAACAAAAGTTGGAAACAGGGCTCAGCTTCCAGTTGACTGTCAATCAAGCAAGGACACAGATGGAAGGGGTAGTCAGAACACCTTTTTGACATTTTGAACCAAAGAACAAAAGCCTTTTTCTATGTTATGAAAGCACAGAACAGCTAATTGCAGCTGATCGATTCCACCTTTAGGGTAGGGTCACACATGCCGTATTTAGCATTTTCTGTAGCTGATTTTATTACCCATTGACATCAATGGGTATGAAAAAAGGCAGCAAAATACACCATGGGTGACCCTACCCTTAGGGTACATTTACACATACCATATCCACATACCATATTAATGCTGTATTGATCTACTAGCATAGTATACAGTACATGTCAATATATCCTAAAAGTAGGGTCACACATGCCATATTTTGCTGCATATTTTCTGCAGCTGATTTTGCTACCCATTGATTCAGAGGGTAGGAAAATACACAGCAGCAATTACAGCACGCGTGACCCTGCCCTGAAGGTGGAAAACCCAGTAAAAATGATCTTCTGGTATGTCACCAACCATGGGAAATAACTTCAAAATAAAGTAGGTTCTACCAAGATCCATGCTTTTGAGTTAGTGCAAAATCACCAGATGACTACTTTGGGGCCATTGAAGTAAATAGGGGCCGTGGTTATCCATGCTCATATATGCCAGCAGCTCATTTTGACAGGCTGTAAAGCCAAACCATTTGGATTAACAGTACACAATGTAAGCATCCAATATGCCCATTCTCGCTATGGCATGCTATTCTTGCTATTGCTAAATGTGCATTAATGCTGTGAAGCAATGGAAATTTAAAGGGGTACTCCGCCCTTAGACATCTTATCCCCTATCCAAAGGATAGGGGATAAGATGTCTGATCGCGGGGGTCCAACCGCTGGGGACCCCTGCAATATAGCATGGAGCACCCAGCCGTTACGCCCCCTCCCATAGACTTGCATTGAGGGGGCGGGGCGTGACACCACACAGGGGCGGAGTCGTGACATCACGATCTTTCGTCCCTGTGGTCAGGAGGTGTGTGCTGCATGCTATATTGTGGGGGTCCCAAGCGGCGGGACCCCCGCGATCAGACATCTTATCCCCTATCTTTTGGATAGGGGATAAGATGTCTAGGGGCGGAGACCCCTTCAATAAGTTTTTACAACTGCACCTGCTGGATTCATCCTTATCCGTGTTTTCAAAAATACATTTTACATCTCCTGAATTACGGATTGTGTCTAGATTATCTAAAGAAACAAAAAGCTTTATATAATAAATG
This sequence comes from Hyla sarda, assembly GCF_029499605.1. NCBI lineage: Eukaryota > Metazoa > Chordata > Amphibia > Anura > Hylidae > Hyla > Hyla sarda. The sequence continues at coordinate 45,466,774 of NC_079193.1, forward strand.
TATATATAGATCCATGAATACAAAATTGCAAATATATTCACGGTCATCATTTTTTTTTACGTGAAAAGAAGAGGGGGGGGGGGGGGGGAAATCACACCAGCCGCACACACATTAGAATATGACAGTAATATAAAAAGGCAATCCGAAAACTCTGCTGGGATCGTCGTACTATGAAGTTTCATGCTCTGGGTATTAAAATCCCATTAGAATTATACATTCACTTCCCTACAGAAAAAGAATGGTTAGATTGTCAGTCTATATTGATGATAAGTTATCTAGGCAATCCGGGATGAAAATGTTAACACTCACTAACCCATTATTCCAAAAGTATTTATATATAGAATTGTACCTTTACAATTTTACCTTTACAATTGAGGACAAGGGTGACGCTGTTTATGGAAAAAAGCAACTATGCTTTTTTTTTCCTAATCCTTGACAACCCCTTTAGAGTAATATGTCATCTTTGGTGAACAGGACATCTAACCATGAACTAAATTTGTGAGCAAAGTTTTGATCTGTGGGTGTCTGGGTGCTGAGACCCTCACTGACTGCTAAGAACAAAGGGGCAGATGTTCTGCTGGGCGCTGTGCCCCTCTGTAGAGCTGTGAGTATTCAGTGAACAGATTCATAGAAAACCTTAGACTTTCCATAAATCCATACAACATTCACTCAGCTCTGCAAGGACAATCAAATAACGCAGATCAGAAAAGAAGGTGAAGAGCACTCAGAGGATCAGAGGAGAGGTTCTGCTCTTTCATTTTAGGAATTGAAGGGGGGTCAAACCAAGATCCTCTGCCAATCAAGACAGAACATGTTTTACCAATTCCTTTGCTTTTTTAAGGCACTTACAGCACATGACACACACACACACACACACATATATATAATTTTTTGGGAGAAGATTGGAGATTGGAGATAGAGATATATTAAAGTTCTGATCAGTCGAGAGAGAGTTCGGACCCCAACTAATCTATCTTCAGATGTAGCAGGGACGAGCAAGACTTCCATAAAGACTGATAAAGGAGCCCTTCTAGTGCAGGGAAACGGACATCACAGTGAGCAAAATGTATAGCTGCACGGCAATATCTTGAGATTAGTGGGGGTCTGAACACTAAGACCCTTACTGATTAACACAGACACTGAAACCACATTTGCCAGCATGTCCTAGAACTGTGCTTTGCCTTTAGTGAGTTAAGTTTTATAGCGCTTGTTATCCCTGCTCAGCAGAATCAGATTGATCAATCATAGTGATCAGATTGTGTCAATTGCACTTTAGGCACATTGGATGTGACTGACCTCTGGTCTGAGCAGTGACTAATGTAGCTGCTGGGTGGTCAGAATCAAGTCACGTGACTAACTCATCTCAACAGTGGATAAAATGGGAAGAAGACAAAATAATAGGAAGATAATTTACATACAACTTTTGCAACCTTGGTGAATAAAAAAAAAAAAAAAAAAAGATCTCTCTCATAGGAGTGTTTCTTTAAAAGGACAAAATTCTAAATGCCTTCACCCACGAGTAGAGGAAGTTTAGAACATTATGCAGTAGGCACCTAAGCACCCCTAGTGGTGGCTGAAGCAGTCAGAAATGTATGCTTTATTGATACATCAATGGAAGTTATTTTAAGTTTTGTAAAAGAAAAATTTAATGAATCACAAAATCAGGCCAAAATGTATAAACAAAACAAAAGGGTGCTAAAAAGGTGAAATGTGTTTCAATACAGTTCTACTTTAAGAGAATACTAGGTAAAATAAATAATAGTGTGAATTCGGGTAGAAAAACAAAATAAATAATAAAGAGAGATACAGTCCCCTTTATTAGAGAAAAAAAAATATTTGTCTAAAAGCTTGAGACTATAAAAGTGTTGCAAACTTTTGTGAAATGGCAAGAAAAGTGGGTGGTGGTTAACTGGCAGGGGCAGAGGTCAGCAAATTTCCCGACATTTTTTAAATTGTTGGTGAAGATTGAAATGATAGAACAAGTGTAGATTTATTTTATGTCTTTAGGGCAGTCCACCAAGCTGCTCCAAATTTATTAAGCAGGATGTTCCTCTCAATAAATTCAGTATATACATTTCAGTATAAGACAGACTGTGCAGACACCACTATGGGGAGCTTAATACAAACAGATACACACTTTTCTAGATGCATAAAATCTATACACAGTTAGCGCCCCCTAGTGTTGGGGCAAGTATCCCGATTTTTTTCGTGCAACCCTATAAATAAAATTTGCTTTGAGGTCCTGCTATAATCTTAGGTTAGTACAGAAACATGAAATAGCAAAAATATAGATTTTTGACATTCTATGTGTGGAAAACCTCACAATCTATACATCAAATATAATAGCTTAGGCAACACACAGTGATGGCTTTGAGCATTGCACAAAGTGGCATAACACTATACTCCTTCAATAATAACACAATCTTATATACAATACATATAGTATGTTACCATCTCTGAATAAAAAAAAAATATTATAAAATCAGAACAAATCCCACAACAACAACATAAAACTGGAGTCAGGACACGATGAATACAGTTCATTGCGGAGAACTCTAATATCGCCATGTATGTGAAGTAAAAGGCTTTTCAGGTGATTTCTTGATCATTCTTATGCAATGAACTGAAGATAGTCCAAAGCACCAAAGGATTCTCACAGTTGTGCTTCTTCTCCCAATGTTTAAAGATTTCCTTCTGGGTTTCGAACATCTGTGGACACAGGAGGCAATGGAAACAATTTCTGTGACAGAATAGGATTTCTGATGATAAATTCATACTTTGGCCGTCGTTCCCTTCCACTGGTGGAGTAGACTCGCTAGAAGCAAGGTTGAAAGCATTCGTGTCAGACGTAACCAAAATATCCTTCAATGGACTTGTACCAGCCACCGCCTCCTCGCAGTTGCTGTCTCTATTTCGTCTTTCGTTCAGTAACTTCCAGTGATGGGTCGCTTGTTTAACCACTTCTTCTTGGGCGCCCTGTCTGCTTTCTAGTACTCCTTCTGGCAATACTTCTTGAGATTTGTCTCCATGTACGCTGAACAAATGGAGCTTCATATCGGAAAAAGTTGGAGCTATGAAATGACAACGTCCACATTTGATCTGTAGTTTTATCTCATCTGTCAGTCCGCAGATGGAGTCATCCTCATTGGTGACACTCTTATTCCTGTAAAGAGAGCCATAGACTTATCTATAAAATCACAAGACAGGTCACGAAATCCAAGAGAAAAAAACACAACTACTGTGTTTTATGTAAGCTCCAAATAGCTCGTAATACATAATACTAATAAAAGAATATTACAGTTTCAGGCAATAAACTTTTCATAATACAATGAATAAACTTCTTCATATCAATCCCATTGGATTTTTAGGACAATACAATGAGAAACTTTTCCATAGTCTCTTCCAGAAAAAGAAGAAAAGCTGTCCTGGTCATGTGATGCTCATACGATCTAGTCAGGGCCCATACACATTCAGGTTATTTTCATGCAGCTTTAAAGGAAAGAAGTATAAGGGTATGTTTACACTATATTTTTAAAGCGGAATCCGCATGGAATGTCAGCAAGGGATTCTGCACGGATTCGGCCTTGCAGCACAGTCCCATTGACTACAATGTGTATTTTTCGGTACTTCAGACAAGGATTTAAATCAGTCAGTCAGTCAAGTCCTGTTTGTCAATGGCATGGTGCTTATGTCTGCGGCAAATTGCCGAGGACATAGGCGCCAATTCTGGATTCAAAGAGGAAATTTTCCTCAATGAATTTCCTCAATGTGAATATATCGTTAAAGGGGTACCCCCCCCGCCAGACATCTTATCCCCTATACAAAAAGGATAGGTGATAAGATGTCTGATTGAGGGGGTCCCGCCGCTGGGGACCCCCGGGATCTCGGCTACAGCACCCACCTGTTATTTCTGCAAAGAGCAAACTCGCTCTGTGCGTAATGATGGGCAATACAGGGGCCGGAGCATAGTGATGTCACGGCTTCGCCCCTTGTGATGTCATGGCCCGCCCCCTCAATACAAGTCTATGGGAGGGGGTGTGACAGCCACCACGGCCCCTCCCATATACTTGTATTGAGGGGGGCAGGCCGTGACGTCACGAGGGGGTGGAGCTGTGACGTCACGAGGGGGTGGAACAGTGACATCACGAGGGGGTGGAGCCGTGACATCACGATGCTCCGGCCCCTGTATCGACCATCATTATGCACAGAGTGAGTTTGCTCTGTGCAGTAATGACAGGTGCGTGCTGCAGCCGATATCCCGGGGGTCCCAAGCAGCCCCCACGATCAGACATCTTATCCTTTGGATAGGGGATAAGATGTATAGGGGCGGAGTACCCCTTTAAGGCCTGATATTTATTCTCTTTATTACATACATTCATTTGGCTTCAAAACCTGCAGCAAGAAAAGATTGAAACCTGAATCGGTGTATGGGCAACCTTACTAGTCACAAATTACCATCTCCCCTATTTGGGTGTCCATTGTCTTCTTGAAGGCTGCCACTCTGTTACAACATTGTGGCCCTTTGGCGTTGTGTCCTACACAAGCACTGGTGCCAAGTCTCCTATTTGTCCTTGACTCTAGATAAAACTCCAGTGTCCCTGGCTTCTTAAAGGAGCTTTCTTCTTAAAATGGAATTTTTGCTGAGGACAGAAGTGGAGCTTCGAGGAGCAGAACTGGTAATAACTCTTCTCCTCCCTTAGACAACACCGACTGAGCAAAAAGGATCTTTAGGTTCCTGCTCCATTGTGGTATCAACCTGACTTGGGTTCTTGACCTAAACTTCTTGTCTGCTGCCCATTGTGACCTCTGTCTGCCCACCATGATTTCTGACAGCTGCCTTGGTAGTGTGACTTCAGCTTATCTAGATACCAGTTGTTGACGAACTACTCTGGGGGCAGTAGGGACCAGCTGAATCCTTGAGAAAAAGTCCAAACCTCCTTGCAAGGATGAAGGCTAAAGGAGCTCAATCTGTTAGTGATTTAGTGATAATATAACAAGAATTGATCCTTATCCCATGGAAGTAAATGTTAGGGCTACTTTGCAATTTTTTGTCTTGCAAGTGTAACCCCACCCTATGGAGTAAAGGCTGCAGATGACCTGGTGGCCAAAGGCAAAATTTGAAAATGGCTTGCATGCCTGGAAAGCCAAAGGCCACAGCACCTTCCACAACAATCCTTGGTAGTCATGGGTATGACAGGCTCCTATACACAACTGAAACAAAAAGTGGTGGTTGGAGGTAGATGGGGAGCAAGACAGCCAAGCTAGCCAATCTATCACCCCTGCAGTTGACTGTTGCTATGTGGATAATGGCGATCGGGTTGAGGAGTGCTTGATGAATATATGTTATTGAGGATTCCTAATTCTCATTAAGTAAAGCAGTGCTTCCCAACCAGGGTGACTTTGGCTGTTGCAAAACTACAATTCCCAGCATGTCCGGACAGCCAAAGGCTGTCCGTGCATGCTTCGAGTTGTGATTTTTCAACAACTGGAGGCAGTTGTGTGTTCATTAGCTTTGCATCTATAGCAGATTTTTTCAGGCCTTCAGCAGGTTGGGCATATTGTAATATGTGAATAGAGCAAGCATGTGGTTGTAGTGTGTTGCTCTGGAAAAAAAATAAGTCAGGTGCATGGAGGCCCTAAATTGCAGCTTCCAGAACTTAAATGGGCACTGTCATGAGTCAAAAACTTTTTATATGTTGTACATCTTGGCAAAACATTAACCTTTCTAATATGTCAAATTACGAAAAAAATATTTTTATAGAAATCATGGCTAATAAAAAAAGACCAACAGGGGTCCCCATAACATCCAGAACATAACCGATAATGCCCAAAATCGTGATTATCGGCCGATAATCGGTCGATCCCTAGTTTCCAGGATAAAATTCGACCACATAAAAGATCTATGCAGACTTGGAGCCAGCACAGAAAACTGAAAAACATCACCTGAAAACCCTAAAGATTTGCCAGGTTAGTAGCAGATGAGATGCATTTGTGCTGTAACTTAGGATCAAAATAGCAACTATCTGTATTTTATATACATTATACTGAAAAACTGGTGTTCAATGTGAAACATACACCAATAAAACATGAAGCTTTTCTATCTAAAATATTATGGCATGTAAACCAATATCAATAGTAACCCGGTATCTAACAGCCTAGATGCAATGCTTCCTATTGCCCATAGCATCTAGGGTTTAAACAGCCGGGCTCAGAGTTATCTTTGATCCCAGCTGCTGCAAACCCCCATACTCTCTAACCCAGTGTCTTTTCAAACTGTGTGCTTGCATCTGTTGCAAAACTACAACTCCCGGGCATGCTGGAGGCACACTGGAGGTACACTGTTTGGAAAACATTGCCCTAACCAGATATATGTCTGATGAGAGGAAGGGGTTAAAAGGCAAATAGAGAAACCATGTAGGTCATCCAATCATGCAGTGACTAGTTACTCGAAATGATGATCCAGCACTTCAAGACTTTCACAGCTTTATTGAAAATTCAATCGATACAGCACACAGGTAATACCGTTCACTACAGCATCAAGCGCATGCGCACTCTTTACCAATGAAATGCCTTTGCTTTTACAGTCTGTAGGTTGACAAGAGGAGATTTCACACAGGTTATAATTATACTGTGTAAAGCTTGGAGTCTCCAAGTTTACACAGTATAAATATAACCTGTGTGACATCTCCTCTTGTCAACCTACAGACTGTAAAAGCAAAGGCATTTTATCGATAAAGAGCGCTCATGCGCTCGAAAGGCGCTTGATGTGTGCTGTAACGATTGAATATCCAGTAAAGCTGCAAAAGTTGAAGTGCTGGATCATCATCCTGGCTTGCAGGTATCTCCATCCTGCAACCCCATTATAAGTCTAAGGGTCATCTAGGGAAGACAAGGAGTGAAGGGTGCTTCCCCCTGCTCGTCCTCCAGATTGGTGGGGGTGTTAGCACTAAGACCCCTGCTGACAGACAGCAGAGGAAGGCAATGGCCGAAACGCATACAGTTTTTGATCTGACTATATGAAATAACCTTTACACTAAACAGATTTGGTGAGTGCCAGAATTTTCTTCTTTCCACCACCAAAGGAAATGCCGACCAACCGATATACTAGCACTAAGGTGCACTTTATAGATGTAGCAACCTTCCAACATAATTGCAGCGCTACATCTCAATATCGGTGGGCAGAGTGTCACACTACAACTGTACAGTACTGTATGTTTGTCCTGCACAGTGTAAACACAGTGCAGCCTACGTTACTGTATGTTTCACCTTGTCATGTGTCTGGTGTCATGGGTTCTGCAGCAGAGCATTTGGTGGCTTTTGGTTGGTGACAGTGGTATGGTGGGGCCTGCCGGTCACAGTGTCCCTCCTGCCTAGTGATCTAGTGTCATGGTAGAGCTCACACATTGATGCCATTTTGGGAGAGTCAGTTCCTCCAAACATTAGCAATGGAGTGGACCCCGTACAGTACACTTGTACAGTGTGGCACATCATGCAGTTGTTGGCAGCTACATCTATGTAAATGGCTGTTATGGATGAAGGTTAAATAACGCTCACCTGTGTAGTAATACATTCTCCTCAGGTTTCACTTTGAGGGAGATATTTCTTTTCTCTGGCTGCTTACAGGAGGACTCTGTGCTTATAATAACTCGATGTACTTCTTTAAGGTGACCAAAATAAACTCTAATGTGTCCAAAGACCTTGGCACAGAACTCGCAACACATTAGCTTCTTGAGGCGGTTCTCACTGTGGTGGAGCTTCATGTGTGTGCTGAGACTACCGGAGTGCACATAGGCCTTACGACATAGACGACAGTGGTAGGGTCTCCTGTTACCGTGACTGTTCAAGTGATCTTGTAGGTGATGCTTAAACTGAAAGCTATGTTCACATATGTTACACTTGTAGAGCACTTTGGCAGTACTCTTTTGAGTCAATAAAGAATGGTCTCCTTGCCGCCATCTGTGAAGTCTGCTACCAAACAACCGGCTTCTTAGAGGACAATCTGACATATTTGTTTGGAATAAATGGTTGGAAACATTCAGTGATGTCAAGCCCTGAATCTCCACCACTGGCTTTGGCATTATACTACGATATCTCTTCAATGATGTTTCACATTTACCACTGATCTCCACCTGGGATTTGCATTTCTCTTTGCACATAATAAGCCGGTTTCCAACAAGTCTCATTTTTGTTTGATAGCCCAACATCTCACTGTAACTTTTTCGTTTCTTACCCCGTTTTCTTGCTATACCACAGTTTTGCTTGCTCAAGATACCCGAATCAGATGTCAAAATTGGTTGGCCTGGATTGTCCAGAGGAGACACATTTAAAACATTGACAGAAGGAGTAGTAACTTGGCACGAGTCTGCCTGAACTCCAGTTTTACCTACATTTGGCTTTGATACATTGGTTTCCAAAGGGATCGATTTCTTGATTTTTGAATAAGGCAAAATGGGCAATTTTCCCTTAGGAACAGATTGGAGGAGATGAAGCGGACTGCCAAAAACAACAGGAGAGAGGACTGTTAATGGGTTTGTAGCATCAACAACTTTAGCGCCTTCATATCTAACCAATGATCCATTGTCTGATGACCCGACTACCTTCTCAATATTAGTGCTGAACTTTATAGAACTTCCCGTGCACAAAGTTGGGTTTTGACTCTTTTCTATATTTAGATTTGTAGAGTTATTTACTTCACAAACGTCTGCTCTGCTTCCAGGTAAAAGCCTGCTTTCAAAACCAGACTCTTCTACTTTCATCAAAGGTTTAGCTTTTATAACAACTTCAGAAGGTCCATCTTGACTTACCTGCACATTAGAGTTTTCTATTTTTGGCTTACATGCACCCTTTTTCTTACTGAGGAACTTTTTACAGCCAGAGGGTTGGTACCTTGGAATGGGCAATTTGAGATTTTCTTGCAAAGGTATACCTGTGGTTTGTATTACAGATCCACCCACTGGTAAGGTTGCTTGTGGTAAAGCTACAAGAGAGAAAGTACCATCCTGACCGGCTACTTTCATTAAAGTATAGTTCTGAGTGTTAATAACCAAGGGTTTAGATCCTGGAACAGCAACGTCAGACAGGGAGGGAGCATAACTGGATGAAGAATAGGAAGCCACTTTCGGTGCAATAGTTCTAAAGTGAGTTGTGTTGGGAATGGTCTTCCTGCAGTGCATGGTCCCAGTAGATCCAATGGGGATTTTTGACTCCTCTGTAAAATATAAAACATTTTGAAATAAAAAACAACAAAATATCAAACAATCCAATGTATCTTTTTCACCATAGCTCTCAGCACCTGATGAGTTTAAGTTTTGTCAGATCTACATTGGATAAGTACAAATACAACAGCTGGTATCTACACTAGTTAAAATGAATCTCTCCGTATCCAGTGTGTAGTAGAGTGGCCAAGGAAATCCCCTGAAAACCCAGGTACTTGAACCCAGGTACTGCTAATTAGAACAGCGCACAAAACTTTTTGTCTATTATTTGGTTACTTTGATAACTTTACATCCCAAAGTGCTATTTATGTCTATGCAAATGACATGTAAGACCGAGCAAAAAAACTGAGATTTAAATGACACTTTAGTTCCTTAATGACGCAGGGTATTTTCAGTTTTTGTATTTTCATTTTTTCCACATTACCTTCTAAAAATCATAACGCTTAAAATTTTGCACCTAAAAATCCATATTATGGCTTATTTTTTGCACCACCAATTCTACTTTGCAGTGACAGTCATTTTATACCCAAAAATCCACGGCGAGACGAAAAAAAAAATCATTGTGCGACAAAACTGAAGAAAAAATGACATTTTGTAAATTTTGGGGGCTTCCGTTTCTACACAGTGCATTTTCCAGTAAACATGACACCTTATCATTATATATGTAGGTCCTTATGGTTAAAATGATACCCTACTTATATAGGTTTGATTTTGCCGTACTTCTGGGAAAAAATCATAACTACATGCAGGAAAATTTATACGTTTAAAAATGTCATCTTCTGACCCCCATAACTTTCTTATTTTTCCGCATATGGGGATGTATGATGGCAGCTTTTTTGCGCCGTGATCTGACGTTTTTATCCGTATCATTTTTTTTATTGGACTTTTTGATCACTTTTTAATAGTATAAAAAGTGACCAAAAATGCGCTATTTTGGAATTTTTTTACGTGTACGCCATAGACCGTGCAGTTTAACTAATATTATATTTTTATAGTTCGGACATTTACACACTCGGCAATACCACATGTGTTTATTTTTATTTAGACCTTTTTTTTGGGGGAGGGGGAAAGGGGGGTGATTCTGACTTATTATGGAAGGGGTTAAATGATCTTTATTAACACTTTATTTTCATAAGGGGCTATAACACTGCACACACTGATCTTCTACACAGATCATTGCCAGGCAATGGCCGGGCATTGATCAGTGTTATCGCTGATCAATGGATCTCAGGCACGGAGCAGTCATTTGGCGATCATAGAGTGAGGAGGCAAGTAGGGACCCTCCAGCTGTACAGCAAGCTGTTCGGGACAGCTCCACTGAGTTAACCGTCAAAGTTTACTTTCACTTTAGACGCGGCGATCAACTTTGATCGCCGCGTCTGAAGGGTTAATACCGGGCATCACTGTGATCGGTGATGTCCGGTATTAGCCGCGGGTCCCGGCGCGATATGATCACACGCTGACCCCGCGTTCTATCGCGGGTGCCCGCTCATGACGTATGCATACGTCATGTAGCGGGAAGGGGTTAAGGACTCAGTCTATTTTCACCTTCAAGGGGGTACTCCGGTGGAAAACTTTTTTTTTTTTTATCAACTGGTACTAGAAAGTTTAACAGATTTGTAAATTACTTCTATTAAAAAAAATCGTAATCCTTCCAGTATTTATTAGCTGCTGAATACTACAGAGAAAATTCTTTTCTTTTTGGAACACAGAGCTCTCTGTTGACATCATGACCACTGTGCTCTCTGCTGACACCTCTGTCTATTTTAAGAACAGTCCAGAATAGGAGAAAATCCCCATAGAAAACATATGCTGCTCAGGACAGTTCCTAAAATAGACAGAGATGTCAGCAGAGAGCACTGTGTTCATGATGTCAGCAGAGCGCACTGTGTTCCAAAAAGAAAATAATTTCCTCTGTAGTATTCAGCAGATAATAAGTACTGGAAGGATTAAGATATTTTTTAAAAGAAATCATTTACAAATCTGTTTAACTTTCTGGCACCAGTTGATTTAAAAAATAAATAAATAAATGAATAAAAGTTTCCACCGGAGTACCCCTTTAAGGACACAGCCAATTTTATTTTTGCGTTTTAGTTTTTTCCTCCTCGCCTTCTAAAATTCATAACTCTTTTATATTTCCTTTCCCATACCCTTATGAGGGCTTCTTGTTTGCATGACCAGTTGTTCTTTGCAATGATATCACTCATTCTACCCTAAAACGCATGGTAAGCCCAAAAAACATTTTTGTGTGTAAGGAAATTTAAACGAAAATCATAATTTTGCTAATCTGGTGGGTTTCGTTTTCGTTTACGGGAAAAAATACATGTTTTCTTTATTCTCTGGGTCAATACGATTAAAATGATACCCATGGTTACATACATTTCTATTATTGTACTGCTTTTAAAAAATATCAAACTTTTTTTTTTTTTTTTTTTACAAAATCAGTATGTTTAAAATTGCCCTATTTTGACCACCTATAGCTTTCTTATTTTTCCGTATTCTGGTGGCTCATTTTTTGCGCCATGATCTGTAGTTTTTTTTGTTACCATGTTTACATGTATGAAGCTGCGCATGCGCAGCGAAACGCGTTGCATCTAATAAATCCATTGATTTTACTTGGCTGCCTGATGGTTCCTCTCTGCGCCAGACAAACTCCTGACTCCCTGGTCATTCGTTTTTGATTTTACTCTCACCCAGGAGGGCTGCAGTGGACCTTCTTCAATATCTCTTCTGCTCTTAACCTTGTTGTGTGTGGGCGCACAACCAACTTCGGTAAGCGGCTTGGGAATCACCGTCCCCTACCCCCACCTGCAAGATCTACTGATCCCGCACATGAGGCGCCTTCCTTTCTTTCTCTAGATGTTTGCATATATGTGACTTTTTGATCGCTTTTTATAAAAAAAAAAATTTGCAGTTCGATGTAACAAAAAAGCTGAATTTTTTTTACTTTTTTTTTTATGTTCACGCCGTTCGCCGTAGGGGATCATTAACATTATATTTTTATAGTTCGGACATTTACGCACACAACTATACCAAATATGTTTATTATTTATCTTTTTTTTACGCTTTTTTTTGTATTAATATGGGGAAAAGGGGTGATTTAAAACTTTATTGGGGGAGGGTTTTTTTCCAAATTTTTTTACATTTATTTTACACTTTTTTAGTCCCCACAAGAGACTATTTATAGCAATCATTAGATTGCTAATACTGTTCAGGGCTATGCATAGGGCATAGCACTGATCAGTATTATCGGCTATCTTCTGCTCTGGTCTGCTGGAAGGCAGATCAGTGCAGAAGACCCCGGGAGATGGACGGAGGCAGGTGAGGGGACCTCCGCCCTCTATCTCGGCTGATCTGATCCCAGCGGCAGTGCCGTGGACCATCAGATCAGCCATTATAAGTGCTGCACTGCCACAGATGCCGTGATCTGTACTGATCACGGCACCTGAGGGGTTAGTGGCAGACATCAGCGTAATCGCTGATGTCCACCATTACCGGTGGGTCCGCGGCTGCTGACAGCGGCCGGGACCCGCCGGGAATGAAGCGAGCGCTAAGTGATGCTATGCAGCGCTGTACATTTACACCCATGAATCCTTAGGGAGCTAATTTCCTGCATTTCAGTACCTATTAAGATTTATAAACTATTTAATTGCTCACTTTGTGGAAATGTACTAACACAAAGCAATTGTAGTACCCATATTTAAACAGTACATTTAGGTCTTCCCTGAGTTATTATAGACCACATCATAGGAAACATTCTGTGGCTATTAATATAACAAAATAATATTATATTATTTTCATTACAGAAGACGATTTCACCAAAGAAACCAAAATACCAGCCCTAGTCCATGGTGGGAGATGAAAGTTTATGAAGACCCAAAAGATCAAAACTGCAGAAGTTTGCAAAAAATAAAAATAAAAAAAACGACAGTGAACATTTCTTTTCAGTCCTGTTAATAATAAGTGCAGTAATATTATGACAACAATATTTTTCTCCTGTAAGCTGCACACCAGGGCAAACATAGGAATCTTTGAAGTTTTTGCACCAAAAACACATTGGTGCTGTCAGCGAAATTAACTCATTAATATTCAGTAACACTGTACATATTAATTGTGTGATCAAAGTGCGGCAATTAATGCATACTTTATTATGGGGAATCTTAAGATGTTAGAAGAATTTAATTAATTTAACCCCTTAAGGAACAAGCCCATTTTGGCCTTAAAGGGGTGCTCCGCTGGAAAACACTTTTTCTTTAAATCAACGGGTGCCAGAAAGTTAAAACAAATTTGTAAATTACTTCTATTAAAAAATCTTAATCCTTCCAGTATTTATCAGCTGCTATTTGCTCCACAGGAAGTTTTCTTCTCTTTGAATTTCCTTGAATGTCTGACCACAGTGCTCTCTGCCGACACATCTGTCCATATAAGGAACTGTCCAGAGTACAAGCAAATCCCTATAGCAAACCTCTCCTGCTCTGCACAGTTCCTGATATGGACAAAGGTGTCAGCACAGAGCACTTTGCTCAGACTGAAAAGAACTCCAGAGCACTGTGGTAATACAGAAAGGTCATTTAAAAAGAAAATAACTTCCTGTGGAGCAAATTCCAGCTGATAAGTACTGGAAGGAATAAGATTTTTAAATAGAAGTAATTTACAAATCTGTTTAATTTTCTGGCACCAGTTGATTTAAAAAAAATAATAATTTCCAGCGGAGTACCCCTTTAAGGACCAGAGTGTTTTTTGCACATCTGACCACTGTCACTTTAAACATTAATAACTCTGGAATACTTTTAGTTATCATTCTGATTCCGAGATTGTTTTTTCGTGACATATTCTATTCCATTAACACAGTAGTACATTTTTGTGGTAACTTGCATCCCTTGTTGGTGAAAAATCCCAAAATTTGATGAATTTTTTTTTTGCATTTTTCTAACTTTGAAGCTCTCTGCTTGTAAGGAAAATGGATATTCAAAATACATTTTTTTTTTATTCACATATACAATATGTCTACTTTATGTTTGCATCATAAAATTTATGAGTTTTTACTTTTGCAAGACACCAGAGGGCTTCAAAGTTCCGCAGCAATTTTCCAATTTTTCACAAAATTTTGAAACTCGCTTTTTTTCATGGACCAGTTCAGGTTTGAAGTGGATTTGAAGGGTCTTCATCTTAGAAATACCCCATAAATGACCCCATTATAAAAACTGCACCCCCAAAAGTATTCAAAATGACATTCAGTAAGCGTTTTAACCCTTTAAGTGTTTCACAGGAATAGCAGCAAAGTGAAGGAGAAAATTCACAATCTTCTTTTACCCTCGCATGTTCTTGTAGACCCAATTTTTGAATTTTTGCAAGTGGTAAAAGGAGAAAATTTTTACTTGTATTTGAAACCCAATTTCTCTCGAGTAACCACATACCTCATATGTCTATGTAAAGTGTTCGGCGGGCGCAGTAGAGGGCTCAGAAGGGAAGGAGCGACAAGGGGATTTTGGAGAGAACATTTTTCTGAAATGGTTTTTGGGGGGCATGTCACCTTTAGGAAGCCCCTAGGGTGTCAAAACAGCAAAAAAAAAAAAACAAACACATGGCATACCATTTTGGAAACTAGACCCCTCGGGGAATGTAACATGGGATAAAGTGAGCCTTAATACCCCACAGGTGTTTCATGACTTTTGCAAATGTAAAAAAAATTAAAATAAAAAATTGACCTAAAATGCTTGTTTTCCCCAAAATTTTACATTTTTAAAAGGGTAATAGCAGCCCAATTTCTCCCGATTCAGAAAACACCCCATATGGGGGTGAAAAGTGCTCTGCTGGCACACTACAGTGCTCAGAAGAGGAGTAGTCACATTTGGCTTTTTGGAAGCAAATTTTGCTCTGGGGGCATGCCGCATTTAGGAAGCCCCTATGGTGCCAGGACAGCAAAAAAAAACAAAACACATGGCATACTATTTTGGAAACTAGACCCCTTGGGGAACGTAACAAGGGGTTAAGTGAACCTTTATACCCCACAGGTGTTTCACGACCTTTGCATATGTAAAAAAAAAATTTTTTTTTTTTTTTATCTAAAATGCTTGTTTTCCCAAAAATTTTACATTTTTAAAAAAGGTAAAAGCAGAAAATACCCCCCATAATTTGAAGCCCAATTTCTCCCGAGTACGGCGATACCCCATATGTGACCCTAAACTGTTGCCTTGAAATACGACAGGGCTCCAAAGTGAGAGCGCCATGCGCATTTGAGGCCTAAATTAGGGACTTGCATAGGGGTGGATATAGGGGTTTTCTACGCCAGTGATTCCCAAACAGGGTGCCTCCAGCTGTTGTAAAACTCCCAGAATACCTGGACAGTCAGTGGCTGTCTGGTAATACTGGAAGTAGTTGTTTTGCAACAGCTGGAGGCTCCGTTTTGGAAACAGTGGCGTACCAGACGTTTTTCATTTTTATTGGGGAGGGGAGGGGGGCTGTGTAGGGGTATATGTAGTGTTTTTTACTATTTATTTTATTTTGTGTTAGTGTAGTGTAGTGTTTTTAGGGTACAGTCGCACGGGCGGGGGTTCACAGTAGTTTCATGCTGGCAGTTTGAGCTGCAGATACTTACTGTAAACCTCCGCCCATGTGAGTGTACCCTGTATGTTCACATTGGGGGGGGGGGGGGGAACATCCAGCTGTTGCAAAACTACAACTCCCTGCATGCGCTGACAGACTGTACATGCTGAGAGTTTTAGTTTGCAACAGCTGTAGGCACACTGGTTATGTATCACTGAGTTTGTGACCTTACTCAGTGTTTCACAACGAGTGTGCCTCCAGCTGTTGCAAAACTACAACTCCCAGCATGTACGGTGCATGCTGGGAGTTGTAGTTTGCAACAGCTGGAGGCACACCGGTCGTGAAACACTGAGTAAGTTAAAAAAAAAAAAAAACTGAGTTCCACAACCAGTGTGCCTTCAGCTGTTGGAAAACTACAACTCTCAGCAGTCACCGATAGCCAACAGGCATGCTGGGAGTTGTAGTTATGCAACCAGCAGATTCACCACTACAACTCCCAGCATGCACTTTAGCTGTTTGTGCAAGCTGGGAGTTGTAGTTATACTTTTCCATAGAAAAAATGTGCCTCCAGCTGTTGCATAACTATAAGTCCCAGCATGCCCATAAGGGAATGCTGGGAGTTGTGGTGGTCTGCCTCCTGCTGTTGCATAACTACAGCTCCCAGCATGCCCTTTTTGCATGCTGGGAGCTGTTGCTAAGCAACAGCAGGAGGCTGTCACTCAGCACCAACTGCTGCTCCCCAGGTCAGTCCCTCGCCGACGCCGCTCCTGGGGCCCCGATCCCAACAGGGACGCCGGGGATCGGGGTCCCCAGCTCCCGGGGTTTTCTTCCCACACCCGCTCACGTCCTCCGGAAGAGGGGCGGAGCGGGTTGAGGGAGTGACACCCGCAGCAGGTGCCCTGATTGCTCGGCCGGTAAACCAGCCGACGAATTAGGGCGATCGTGAGGTGGCACCAGTGCCACTTCACCCCTGCTGGCTCTGGCTGTTCGGGGACGTCAGAGACCGTCGGAGACCCGATTGACCCGGAATTTGCCGCAGATCGCTGGGCTGAATTGCCCAGCGATCTGCGGCCATCGCCGACATGGGGGGACATAATGACCCCCCTGGGCGATATGCCGCGATGCCTGCTGAACGATTTCAGCAGGGATCCGGCTCCGGTCCCCAACAGGCTAGCGGTGGGGACCGGAATTCCCACGGGCGTATGGATACGCCCTGTGTCCTTAAAGGGGTACTCCGGTGCTTAAACATCTTATCCCCTATCCCCTATAGCTATCACGCCCCCTCCAGTCGGCTTGCATTGAGGGGCGGAGCGTGACATCACATGGGGGTGGAGGTGTGACGTCACACGCCGCCGGCCCTGCGGTCGCCAGTAATTAGTCCCGGAGCGAACACGCTCTGGGCACTGATTACAAACGGGGTGCCGCGTGCATGATCCCAGGGGTCCCCAGCGGCGGGACTCCCGCGATCAGGCATCTTATCCCCTATCCTTTGGATAGGGGATAAGATGTTTAAGCACCGGAGTACCCCTTTAAGGACTCGGAATGCAGGGTGTATCCATACGCCCTGTGTCCTGAAGAGGTTAAAATCAATAAACCTGCTGTGCTCTAAGAAAACACTTACTATAGATTCTATTGGTCTAGTCTTATGATGAAAATATATTTGGAAGTGAGATCCAACTTATACCTCTGACAGAAGATTCCAGTATAGGCACAATGGAAACGACATTTAAAAGTTTTTAGTTTTTTTTTAATACTTTTTTGTTCTGTACAAGAACCTAAAGGAGTCTTTAGTTTCGTGTATAGTGAAACAACTAAGTACACCGCTCAAAAAAATAAAGGGAACACTAAGGTAACACATCCTAGATCTGAATGAACGAACTAATCGTATGAAATACCTTCGTCTTTACATAGTTGAATGTGCTGACAACAAAATCACACAAAAATTATCAATGGAAATCAAATTTATGAACCCATGGAGGTCTGGATATGGAGTCACACTCAAAATTAAAGTGTAAAACCACACTACAGGCTGATCCAACTTTTATGTAATGTCCTTAAAACAAGTCAAAATGAGGCTCAGTAGTGTGTGTGGCCTCCACGTGCCCATATGACCTCCCTACAACGCCTGGGCATGATCCTGATGAGGTGGCGGACAGTCCATGGTGCAATGTGGTGTTGGTGGATGGAGCGAGACATGATGTCCCAGATGTGCTCAATCGGAATCAGGTCTGGGGAACGGACGGGCCAGTCCATAGAATCAACGCCTTCCTCGCTGACATAGTTCATAAGGTTGAAAAAAGACCAGAGTCCATCAAGTTCAACCTATAACCCTAATGAGTCCCTACTAAGTTGCTCCAGAGGAAGGCAAAAAACCCTCATACTCTAGGTTAAAATTCCTTTTCGACTCCAAATATGGTAATCAGAATAGATCCCTGGATCAACCTTCTGTCCCTATAGATCTTGGATCCATAACCAGTAATGTTATTATTCTCCAAAAATGCATCCAGACCCCTTTTAAATTCTTTTACTGAGTTCCCCGTCTGTGCTGGTGAAGAAAACTTCTTTCCACTTCCACTAGAGGATGCCCCCTTGTTATAGATACAGCCCTGGGTATAAATAGATCATGGGAGAGATCTCTGTACTGTCCCCTGATATATTTATACATAGTTTTTAGGTCGCCCCTAATCCTTTTTTCTAAACTAAATAACCCTAATTCTGATAATCTTTCTGGGTACTGTAGTCCTCCCATCCCCCGTCTTTGAACCCTCTCCAGCTCCACTATATATTTCTTGTACACTGGTGCCCAGTACTGTACACAGTATTCCATGTGTGGTCTGACTAGTGATTTGTACAGCGGTAGAATTATTTCCTTGTCGTGGGCATCTATGCCCCTATTCATGCACCCCATGATTTTATTAGCCTTGGCAGCAGCTGCCTAACACTGGTCACTACAGGTAAACTTACTGATAACTAAGACTCCCAAGTCCTTTTCCACATCAGTCGTCCCAAGTGTTCTCCCATTTAATACATAATCCCAGCCCGGATTTTTCTTCCCCATGTGCATTACCTTACATTTATCAGTGTTGAACCTCATCTGCCACTTCTCAGCCCAAACCCCCAACCTATCCAGATCCATTTTTAACAGTGCACTGTCCTCTATAGTGTTTACCACTTTACAGAGTTTAGAATCATCTGCAAAGATTGCTACTTTACTATTCAACCCCTCTACAAGGTCATTAATGAATATATTAAATAGAACAAGACCCAAGACTGACCCCTGTGGTCCCCATTAGTAACAGTCACCCGATCAGAATAAGTACCATTAATAACCACCCTCTGTTTCCTATCACTGAGCCAGTTACTTACCCACTTACACACATTCTCCCCCAGCCCGATCTTTCTCATTTTATGCACCAACCTTTTATGTGGCACCGTATCAAATGCTTTGCAATTGCCCCTGGTCCAGTCTGGAGCTCACCTCCTCATAAAAGCTGATCAGTTTAGTTTGACAGAACCAATCACTCATAAAGCCATGATATGGGGTCATACATTTATTTTTATCAAGATATCCCAAAATAGCATCTCTTAGAAAACCCTCAAACAATTTACATACAATGGAGGTTAAACTAACAGGCCTATAATTCCCGGGGTCACTTTTTGACCCCTTGTTAAATATTGGCATAACATTTGCTATGCGCCAGTCCTGGGGAACAGTCCCTGTTACTATAGAGTCCCTGAATATTAAAAATAGGGGTCTGTCTATTAATTGATTTAGAACACGGGGGTGAATGCCATCTGGACCTGGTGATTTGTCTTTTTAGATTTTTTTGTAGGCGGCACTGTATTTCTTCCTGGGTTAGGCTGGGTCCACACTACGTTTTGTCCCATACGGGAGCGCATACGGCAGGAGGGAGCTAAAACCTCGCGCTCCCGTATGTGACCGTATGCGCTCCCGTATGTCATTCACTTCAATGAGCCGACCGGAGTGAAACGTTCGGTCGGCTCATTTTTGCGCCGTATGCGCTTTTACAACCGGACCTAAAACCGTGGTCAACCACGGTTTTAGGTCCGGTTGTAAAAGCGCATACGGCGCAAAAATGAGCCGACCGGACCGAACGTTTCACTCCGGTCGGCTCATTGAAGTGAATGGCATACGGGAGCGCATACGGTCACATACGGGAGCGCGAGGTTTTAGCTCCCTCCTGCCATATGCGCTCCCGTATGGGACAAAACGTAGTGTGGACCCAGCCTTAGACAGGTGACCTGTACTGGGGAGTTTACCTCATCCCACTGTATTTCACCTGGCATTTCATTTTCCTCGTTAAATACAGTGGAGAAGAATGTTTAATATATTAGCTTTTTCCTGATCACCATTTATAATTTCTTCTTTATCGTTTTTTAAAGGGCCAACACTTATTTTTAACCTTTTTACTATTTATATAGTTAAAGAACATTGTGGGGTTAGTTTTACTGTCATTGGCAATGTGTCTTTCTGACTGACGAAGCACAACACGAAACGTACGTTGGGGTTGGAGCTGGTAGCACACAAGGCAGGATGTTCTATGGTTTCTTGGCTATTGTCTTTTATGTTTAGCCTTTGATCTGTTTATTTTGCTAAACATCTATATCACACTCTTATGTTTATATTGATCTACTAATATCTATGACTTCATTGAGTGATCTTCATGGTACCCAATTCTCTGATCATTATTCCCTGTATTCCATATGCATGTGCTTTCTGTACCACCTCCCCTTATCTGTAGTTGTCATTTCAGTGCCTTTGTTTTAACATTTCCAACTGCAATTTTAAATGTACAGTCATGGCCGTAAATGTTGGCACCCCTGAAATTTCTCCCAGAAAAGGATTGCAGTAACACATGTTTTGCCATACACATGTTTATTCCCCTTGTGTGTATTGAAACTACCGTAAACCAAAAAAAAGGAGAGAAAAAAAGCAAATTGGACCACAATGTCACACCAAACTCCAAAAATGGTCTGGACAAAATTATTGGCACCCTTAACTTAATATTTGGTTGCACACCCTCTCGAAAAATTAACTGAAATCAGTCGCTTCCTATAACCATCATTAAGCTTCTTATACCTCTCAGCCGGAATGTTGGACCACTCTTCCTTTGCAAACTGCTCCAGGTCTCTCTTATTGGAAGGTGCCTTTTCTTAACAGTAATTTTAAGATCTCTCCACAGGTGTTCAATGGGATTTAGATCTGGACTCATTGCTACCACTTCAGAACTCTCCAGCACTTTGTTTCCATCCATTTCTGGGTGCTTTTTGCCTCATTCCGTTTTCGGTAAACAGTAGAATGACGTGCTTTACCAAAAAGCTCTACCTTGGTCTCATCTGTCCACAAGACGTTTTCCCAGAAGGATTTTGGCTTACTCAAGTTCATTTTGTCAAAATGTAGTCTTGCTTTTTTATGTCTGTGTGTCAGCAGTGGGGTCCTCCTGGGTCTCCTGCCATAGCGTTTCATTTAAATGTTGACGGATAGTTCGCGCTGACACTGAGTCTGCAGGACAGCTTGAATATCTTTGGAACATGTTTGGGGCTTCTTATCCCCCATCCGGACTATCCTGCGTTGACACCTTTCATAAATTTTTCTCTTCCGTCCACGCCCAGGGAGATTAGCTACAGGGCCACGGGTTTGCAATAGTCCTGATAATGTTGCGCACTGTGGATAAAGGCAAATATAGATCTCTGGAGATGGACTTGTAACCTTGAGATTGTTGATATTTTTCCACAATTTTGGTTCTCAAGTCCTCAGACAGTTCTCTTCTCTTTCTGTTGTCCATTCTTAGTGTGGCACACACAGACACACAATACAAAGACTAAGTGAACTTCTCTCCTTTTTATCTGCTTTCAGGTGTGATTTTTATATTGCCCACACCTGTTACCGTATTTATCGGCATATAACACGCATCTTTTAGGCTAAAATTTTTAGCCTAAAGTCTATCTGCGTGTTATACGCCGATAAGCCGCTTTAAATCAATGAACTGCAGCGGCTTTTGCAGGTGCAGAGACCTGCCGTCGCTGCCGGCTTCTCTGCCCCTGCCTGTCCTGGGGTCCAGAGACTGCCGACACCGCTGCCCCATTGCCCCCCCCCCTTCCCCAGTTTTTATGACCCCGCAGAAGCCCCCAGGAAAGGCAGGGGGAGAGAGGCCGTCGCTGCCCGCTTCTCTCCCCCTGCCTTTCCTGGGGTCTACAGCCCTGCTGCCGGCGCTTCTCTCCCCCTGGCTATTGGCGCCGCTACCCCTTCTCTCCCCCTGGCTATCAGCGCCTGCTGCCCCATTGCCAGCGCCGATAGCCAGGGTGAGAGAAGCGGCAATGGGGCAGCGGCGCTGATAGCCAGGGGGAGAGAAGGGGCAGCGGCGGCGATAGCAGGGGGAGAGAAGGGGCGGCAGAAGGGCTCTAGACCCCAGGAAAGGCTGGGGGAGAAAAGCGGGCAGCGACGGCCTCTCCCCCCCTGCCTTTCCTGGGGGCTTCTGCGGGGTTAGAAACAGTGTATCGGGGTATACACGCGCACACACGCACCCTCATTTTACCAAGGATATTTGGGTAAAAAACGTTTTTTACCCAAATATCCTTGGTAAAATGAGGGTGCGTGTTATAGGCCGGTGTGTGGTATACCCCAATAAATACGTTACTTGCCCCAGATGAGTTTAAAAGGAGCATCACATGCTTGAAACAATCTTATTTTTCCACAATTTTGAAAGGGTTCCAATCATTTTATCCAGCCCATTTTTGGAGTTTGGTGTGACATTATGTCCAATTAGCTTTTTTTTCTTTTTTTTTGTTTAGTTCCAATACACACAAAACAATAATAAACATGTGTTACCACAATCCTTTTCTGTGAGAAATACTTCATTTTCTTGAAAAATTTCAGGGGTGCCAACATTACCCTGTATGTTGACTGCCCAGTCACAGCTATCATCCAACCAAGTCTCTGTTATACCCACTATGTCATCATTTTCCTCAGACATCAACCACTCCAGTTCCTCTGTTTTATTGGACAGACTTCTGGCATTAGTCAACATGCAATTCAATGGTGTATGTTTTTTCTTCCTATGAAGCCTATCCCTATTAACTATTCTAACCCCTCCCTCCACTCCACCCTCTCTATCTACACTATCCTCCCCCTCTATGTTGTATGTTTCCTCCCCCTCAGTCCCTAGTTTAAACACTCCTCCACCCTTCTAGCCATCTTCTCCCCAAGCACAGCTGCACCCTCCCCATTGAGGTGCAGCCCGCCCCTCCGGTAGAGACGGTATCAGACAGCGAAGTTGGCCCAGTTCTCCATGAACCCAAACCTCTCCTTCCTACACCAGAGTCACTTGTTTACATTCTTAATCTCCCGCTGCCTCTCTGGTGTGGCTCGTGGTAAAGGTTATATTTCAGAAAATATTAGGAGGTCCTTGCCTTAAGCTTGCGGCCTAAGTCCCTGAAGACATTTTTGAGGACACTCCACCTACCTCTTACTTTGTCATTGGTGCCAATATGTACCATGACTGCTGGGTCCTCTCCAGCCCCACCCAGCAACTTGTCAACCCGATCCGCGATGTGCCGAACTCAAGCGCCAGGAGGACAACACATTGTTCGGCAATCCTGGTCTTTGTGACAGATCATCTTGCCTGCCCCCACTAATAATTGAGTCCCCCACTACCAGTACCTGTCTGGCCTGCCCTGCACTCCTCCCTCCTTACTGGAGCAGGCACCACCCTGGCAGTCAGAGGCAAAGTCCTGCCTGCTGCAGTACTGCTAGCTCTGAAATGGCATCCCCCTCATCTGACAACTGGGCAAACTTGTTGGGGTGTGCTAGATCAGGACTAGCCTGCCCGACACTTTTCCCTCCACCCAGTTTTCTAACTGTAACCCAGCTAAGTGCCTGACTGTCCTGAACCTCCGTCCCACTATCCTCCCCCACCTCTACCCCAGAAAGTACTTGCTCAGTGAGCAGGAGACTCCTCTCCAAGTTGTCAATGCGTCTCATTGTTGCCAATTGCTCCTCTAGATCCAGGATCTGGGCTTCCAAATGAACAACTCGCACACATCTCGCACAACAATATGCACCCTCAAACTGCTGTTCAAGGATTGCATACATTGTGCAAGATGCACACTGGACTGCATTTTCCAACATGGAGGCCGTACTAGATTTTAGGATTGCAAAAATGAAAAGTAAAAAAACAATCAAATATTGCAGTTAACCCCTTAAGGACTCAGCCCATTTTGGCCTTAAGGACTCAGACAATTTAATTTTTACGTTTTCATTTTTTCCTCCTCGCCTTCTAAAAATCATAACTCTTTTATATTTTCATCCACAGACTAGTATGGGGGCTTGTTTTTTGCGCGACCAGTTGTCCTTTGTACTGACATCACTCATTATATCATAAGATGTATGGCGCAACCAAAAAACACTATTTTTGTGGGGAAATTAAAACGAAAAACGCAATTTTGCTAATTTTGGAAGGTTTTGTTTTCACGCCGTACAATTTCTGGTAAAAATGACATGTGTTCTTTATTCTGAGGGTCAATACGATTAAAATGATACCCATTATTACATACTTTTATATTATTGTTGCGCTTAAAAAAAATCACAAACTTTTTAACCAAATTAGTACGTTTATAATCCCTTTATTTTGATGACCTATAACTTTTTTATCTTTCCGTATAAGCGGCGGGATGGGGGCTCATTTTTTGCGCCATGATCTGTTCTTTTTTTTGATACCACATTTGTATATAAAAAACTTTTAATACATTTTTTATAATTTTTTTTTTTAATAAAATGTATTAAAAAAGTAGGAATTTTGGACTTTTTAAATTTTTTTTCGTTCACGCCGTTCACCGTACGGGATCATTAACATTTTATTTTAATAGTTCAGACATTTACGCACGCGGCGATACCAAATATGTCTATAAAAAATGTTTTTTACGCTTTTTGGGGGTAAAATAGGAAAAAACGGACGTTTTACTTTTTTATTGGGGGAGGGGATTTTTCACTTTTTTTTACTTTTACTTTTACATTTTTTTTTACACTTGAATAGTCCCCATAGGGGACTATTCATAGCAATACCATGATTGCTAATACTGATCTGTTCTATGTATAGGACATAGAACAGATCAGTATTATCGGTCATCTCCTGCTCTGGTCTGCTCGATCACAGACCAGAGCAGGAGACGCCGGGAGCCGCACGGAGGAAGGAGAGGGGACCTCCGTGCGGCGTTATGAATGATCGAATCCCCGCAGCAGTGCTGCGGGCGATCCGATCGTTCATTTTAATCGCGAACTGCCGCAGATGCCGGGATCTGTATTGATCCCGGCACCTGAGGGGTTAATGGCGGACGCCCGCGAGATCGCGGGCGTCGGCCATTGCCGGCGGGTCCCTGGCTGCGATCAACAGCCGGGATCAGCCGCGCATGACACGGGCATCGCTCCGATGCCCGCGGTTATGCTTAGGACGTAAATGTACGTCCCCGTGTGCTAAGTACCACCTCACCAGGACGTACATTTACGTCCTGCGTCCTTAAGGGGTTAAACTCCCTTAATTTTAAGTCCCTCTCACTTGTATACTTCACACTCACGTATACAGACACACAATCCCTAGCTCAGACAATCGCTTAGTAAATTTGCTATTGGTCATCTTTTTCTCAAAAACTTGTATATGTGCGCAAGTAGACTGAAGTTTCTAGTTAATGACAATTTCAATGTCAGATTTAGGTTGGGTTAAGCTATAATGGAAAGATTGGAATCTTTTCTTGTGTCAGTTTCACTTTTAATTTTTTTTAGCTTGCTCAGAATTCCGGCACTTAAAAAAAAAAAACTGGTCTTATCTCTCACTGATCCCCCATGCCTCCTGGGGGCGGAGGAGCAGGATTGGTTTTTTCACTGTTCACCACTGCCAGCCTGTAGCAAACGATTGGTCACTGCAGCAATGGTGACCCAGGCCTCAGGCTGCCATAACAGTGCACTGCGGGGAGCTGATCTGACTACTGTACCGCCAATGATGTGCACCAGCTATGTTTAAATGCTGCGAGAAATGACAGTAGCATTTATACCGTTAAACAGCCAGCAACAGAGATCATGTTGTGCTGTGGTTTTAGTGGCGGCCCTTGGCTGCTAAAGGCCGGGAGAAGAAAGGGCTTGGGAGCCCATGACGTACTGGTTTACATTTTGGCAAGGGCGGATATTCTTCACTTACCAAAACTCGTTCCACATAAACCCTGCCCTTGTTGCCCAAAGTAGCCAGAGTTCAGCTTTATATCCCATCATCTTCATGTAAAAGGAAAGCTGCACTGTGATTGGCTGGCATCTGTCCTCAACAACTAATCACAAGTGTTTGCTATGTGCAGCATACTACAATAATGGGAGCAACATGTTCTCAACAATGCTGGACTCTGGAGATTCTTAGTTAAAGGGTTACAATCATTTAAGAATATAAGTCATAGAAATAAATGTCAGAAGCTTTGATCGGACGGTTTCGGGGTGCTCAGACCCCACAGAACGTCAGAACGAGAGGGGAGAAGTCCTCAGCTAGGTCATTCTCTCCCCTCGCTGCAGGAGACTGGCTCCATAGACTTTCTATGGCATTGCTGGCTCATTCTAATGATCGGTGGGGTCTAAGGACCCAGAAACTATCAATCTAAATCAAATCTATTTATTTTATGAAATACGGTTATCATTATATTTATATTTTTATGTCTGTAATACATATTCATAGTATAATGAAGAGTATAATATATTATATTTTGCATTTCTGCTTGCTGTAAGTGACTGGAAGCATGCTGATCATAATTGGCTCACTCAGGTATACAGCACTTTACTGCTCTTTTCCTTAGGGTATGTTCACACTACAAAAATTCCACTAGCAGCACACTCTCATAGAGCCAATGTGATTCTGCTTTATGTAAGTCCACCCCTCACATTATATATAGTATATCCCATAAGTGACTCCACCCCTCACATTATATATAGTATATCCCATAAGTGAGTCCACCCCTCACATTATATATAGTATATCCCATAAGTGACTCCACCCCTCACATTATATATAGTATATCCCATAAGTGAGTCCACCCCTCACATTATATATAGTATATCCCATAAGTGAGTCCACCCCTCATTATATATACAGTATCTCCCATAAGTGAGTCCACCCCTCACATTATATACAGTATCTCCCATAAGTGACTCCACCCCTCACATTATATATACAGTATCTCCCATAAGTGACTCCACCCCTCACATTATATATAGTATATCCCATAAGTGAATCCACCCCTCACATTATATATAGTATATCCCATAAGTGACTCCACCCCTCACATTATATATAGTATATCCCATAAGTGAATCCACCCCTCACATTATATATAGTATATCCCATAAGTGACTCCACCCCTCACATTATATATAGTATATCCCATAAGTGACTCCACCCCTCACATTATATATAGTATATCCCATAAGTGACTCCACCCCTCACATTATATATAGTATATCCCATAAGTGACTCCACCCCTCACATTATATACAGTATCTCCCATAAGTGAGTCCACCCCTCACATTATATATACAGTATCTCCCATAAGTGACTCCACCCCTCACATTATATATACAGTATCTCCTATAAGTGACTCCACCCCTCACATTATATACAGTATCTCCCATAAGTGAGTCCACCCCTCACATTATATATACAGTATCTCCCATAAGTGATTCCACCCCTCACATTATATATACAGTATCTCCCATAAGTGAGTCCACCCCTCACATTATATATACAGTATCTCCCATAAGTGAGTCCACCCCTCACATTATACAGTATATCCCATAAGTGAGTCCACCCCTCACATTATATACAGTATCTCCCATAAGTGAGTCCACCCCTCACATTATATATACAGTATATCCCATAAGTGAGTCCACTCCTCACATTATATATACAGTATCTCCCATAAGTGACTCCACCCCTCACATTATATATACAGTATCTCCCATAAGTGAGTCCGCCCCTCACATTATATATACAGTATATCCCATAAGTGAGTTCACCCCTCACATTATATACAGTATCTCCCATAAGTGAGTCCACCCCTCACATTATATACAGTATCTCCCATAAGTGAGTCCACCCCTCACATTATATATACAGTATCTCCCATAAGTGAGTCCATCCCTCACATTATATACAGTATCTCCCATAAGTGAGTCCACCCCTCACATTATATATACAGTATCTCCCATAAGTGACTCCACCCCTCACATTATATATACAGTATCTCCCATAAGTGAGTCCACCCCTCACATTATATACAGCATCTTCCATAAGTGACTCCACCCCTCACATTATATATACAGTATATCCCATAAGTGAGTCCACCCCTCACATTATATATACAGTATATTCCATAAGTGAGTCCACCCCTCACATTATATACAGTATCTCCCATAAGTGACTCCACCCCTCACATTATATATACAGTATATCCCATAAGTGAGTCCACCCCTCACATTATATATACAGTATATCCCATAAGTGACTCCACCCCTCACATTATATATACAGTATCCCCCATAAGTGAGTCCACCCCTCACATTATATATACAGTATCTCCCATAAGTGAGTCCACCCCTCACATTATATGTACAGTATATCCCATAAGTGAGTCCACCCCTCACATTATATATATAGTATATCCCATAAGTGAGTCCACCCCTCACATTATATATACAGTATCTCCCATAAGTGAGTCCACCCCTCACATTATATATACAGTATATCCCATAAGTGAGTCCACCCCTCACATTATATACAGTATCTCCCATAAGTGAGTCCACCCCTCACATTATATGTACAGTATATCCCATAAGTGAGTCCGCCCCTCACATTATATATACAGTATATCCCATAAGTGAGTCCACCCCTCACATTATACAGTATATCCCATAAGTGAGTCCACCCCTCACATTATATACAGTATCTCCCATAAGTGACTCCACCCCTCACATTATATACAGTATCTCCCATAAGTGAGTCCACCCCTCACATTATATATACAGTATCTCCCATAAGTGAGTCCACCCCTCACATTATATATACAGTATCTCCCATAAGTGAGTCCACCCCTCACATTATATACAGTATCTCCCATAAGTGAGTCCACCCCTCACATTATATATACAGTATCTCCCATAAGTGAGTCCACCCCTCACATTATATATACAGTATCTGCCATAAGTGAGTCCACCCCTCACATTATATATACAGTATCTCCCATAAGTGACTCCACCCCTCACATTATATATACAGTATCTCCCATAAGTGAGTCCACCCCTCACATTATATATACAGTATATCCCATAAGTGAGTCCACCCCTCACATTATATATACAGTATCTACCATAAGTGACTCCACCCCTCACATTATATATACAGTATCTCCCATAAGTGACTCCACCCCTCACATTATATATACAGTATCTCCCATAAGTGACTCCACCCCTCACATTATATATACAGTATATCCCATAAGTGAGTCCACCCCTCACATTATATATACAGTATATCCCATAAGTGAGTCCACCCCTCACATTATATACAGTATATCCCATAAGTGAGTCCACCCCTCACATTATATATACAGTATCTCCCATAAGTGACTCCACCCCTCACATTATATATACAGTATTTCCCATAAGTGAGTCCACCCCTCACATTATATATACAGTATTTCCCATAAGTGAGTCCACCCCTCACATTATATATACAGTATCTCCCATAAGTGACTCCACCCCTCACATTATATATACAGTATCTCCCATAAGTGACTCCACCCCTCACATTATATATACAGTATCTCCCATAAGTGACTCCATCCCTCACATTATATACAGTATATCCCATAAGTGAGTCCACCCTCACATTATATATACAGTATCTCCCATAAGTGACTCCACCCCTCACATTATATATACAGTATCTCCCATAAGTGTGTCCACCCCTCACATTATATATACAGTATCTCCCATAAGTGAGTCCACCCCTCACATTATATACAATATATCCCATAAGTGAGTCCACCCCTCACATTATATATACAGTATATCCCATAAGTGAGTCCACCCCTCACATTATATATACAGTATATCCCATAAGTGAGTCCACCCCTCACATTATATATACAGTATATCCCATAAGTGAGTCCACCCCTCACATTATATATACAGTATCTCCCATAAGTGACTCCACCCCTCACATTATATATACAGTATCTCCCATAAGTGAGTCCACCCCTCACATTATATATACAGTATCTCCCATAAGTGAGTCCACCCCTCACATTATATATACAGTATATCCCATAAGTGAGTCAACCCCTCACATTATATACAGTATATCCCATAAGTGAGTCCACCCCTCACATTATATATACAGTATCTCCCATAAGTGACTCCACCCCTCACATTATATATACAGTATCTCCCATAAGTGAGTCCACCCCTCACATTATATATACAGTATTTCCCATAAGTGAGTCCACCCCTCACATTATATATACAGTATCTCCCATAAGTGACTCCACCCCTCACATTATATATACAGTATCTCCCATAAGTGACTCCACCCCTCACATTATATATACAGTATCTCCCATAAGTGACTCCATCCCTCACATTATATACAGTATATCCCATAAGTGAGTCCACCCTCACATTATATATACAGTATCTCCCATAAGTGACTCCACCCCTCACATTATATATACAGTATCTCCCATAAGTGTGTCCACCCCTCACATTATATATACAGTATCTCCCATAAGTGAGTCCACCCCTCACATTATATACAATATATCCCATAAGTGAGTCCACCCCTCACATTATATATACAGTATATCCCATAAGTGAGTCCACCCCTCACATTATATATACAGTATATCCCATAAGTGAGTCCACCCCTCACATTATATATACAGTATCTCCCATAAGTGACTCCACCCCTCACATTATATATACAGTATCTCCCATAAGTGAGTCCACCCCTCACATTATATACAGTATCTCCCATAAGTGACTCCACCCCTCACATTATATATACAGTATCTCCCATAAGTGACTCCACCCCTCACATTATATATACAGTATCTCCCATAAGTGACTCCACCCCTCACATTATATATACAGTATCTCCCATAAGTGATTCCACCCCTCACATTATATATACAGTATCTCCCATAAGTGATTCCACCCCTCACATTATATATACAGTATATCCCATAAGTGAGTCCACCCCTCACATTATAGATACAGTATCTCCCATAAGTGAGTCCACCCCTCACATTATATATACAGTATCTCCCATAAGTGATTCCACCCCTCACATTATATATACAGTATATCCCATAAGTGAGTCCACCCCTCACATTATATATACAGTATATCCCATAAGTGACTCCACCCCTCACATTATATATACAGTATCTCCCATAAGTGAGTCCACCCCTCACATTATATATACAGTATATCCTATAAGTGAGTCCACCCCTCACATTATATATACAGTATCTCCCATAAGTGACTCCACTCCTCACATTATATATACAGTATCTCCCATAAGTGAGTCCACCCCTCACATTATATACAGTATATCCCATAAGTGAGTACACCCCTCCCATTATATATACAGTATCTCCCATAAGTGATTCCACCCCTCACATTATATATACAGTATATCCTATAAGTGAGTCCACCCCTCACATTATATACAGTATATCCCATAAGTGACTCCACCCCTCACATTATATATACAGTATCTCCCATAAGTGAGTCCACCCCTCACATTATATATACAGTATATCCCATAAGTGACTCCACCCCTCACATTATATATACAGTATATCCCATAAGTGAGTCCACCCCTCACATTATATATACAGTATATCCCATAAGTGACTCCACCCCTCACATTATATATACAGTATCTCCCATAAGTGAGTCCACCCCTCACATTATATATACAGTATCTCCCATAAGTGAGTCCACCCCTCACATTATATATACAGTATATCCCATAAGTGAGTCCACCCCTCACATTATATATACAGTATATCCCATAAGTGAGTCCACCCCTCACATTATATATACAGTATATCCCATAAGTGAGTCCACCCCTCACATTATATATACAGTATCTCCCATAAGTGAGTCCACTCCTCACATTATATATACAGTATATCCCATAAGTGAGTCCACCCCTCACATTATATATACAGTATATCCCATAAGTGAGTCCACCCCTCACATTATATACAGTATATCCCATAAGTGAGTACACCCCTCCCATTATATATACAGTATCTCCCATAAGTGATTCCACCCCTCACATTATATATACAGTATATCCTATAAGTGAGTCCACCCCTCACATTATATACAGTATATCCCATAAGTGACTCCACCCCTCACATTATATACAGTATCTCCTATAAGTGACTCCACCCCTCACATTATATATACAGTATCTCCCATAAGTGAGTCCACCCCTCACATTATATATACAGTATATCCCATAAGTGACTCCACCCCTCACATTATATATACAGTATATCCCATAAGTGAGTCCACCCCTCACATTATATATACAGTATATCCCATAAGTGACTCCACCCCTCACATTATATATACAGTATCTCCCATAAGTGAGTCCACCCCTCACATTATATATACAGTATCTCCCATAAGTGAGTCCACCCCTCACATTATATATACAGTATATCCCATAAGTGAGTCCACCCCTCACATTATATATACAGTATATCCCATAAGTGAGTCCACCCCTCACATTATATATACAGTATATCCCATAAGTGAGTCCACCCCTCACATTATATATACAGTATCTCCCATAAGTGAGTCCACTCCTCACATTATATATACAGTATATCCCATAAGTGAGTCCACCCCTCACATTATATATACAGTATATCCCATAAGTGAGTCCACCCCTCACATTATATATACAGTATATCCCATAAGTGAGTCCACCCCTCACATTATATATACAGTATATCCCATAAGTGAGTCCACCCCTCACATTATATATACAGTATATCCCATAAGTGAGTCCACCCCTCACATTATATATACAGTATATCCCATAAGTGAGTCCACCCCTCACATTATATATACAGTATCTCCCATAAGTGAGTCCACTCCTCACATTATATATACAGTATATCCCATAAGTGACTCCACCCCTCACATTATATATACAGTATCTCCCATAAGTGAGTCCACCCCTCACATTATATATACAGTATCTCCCATAAGTGAGTCCACCCCTCACATTATATATACAGTATCTCCCATAAGTGAGTCCACCTCTCACATTATATATACAGTATATCCCATGAGTGACTCCACCCCTCACATTATATATACAGTATATCCCATAAGTGACTCCACCCCTCACATTATATATACAGTATCTCCCATAAGTGAGTCCACCCCTCACATTATATACAGTATCTCCCATAAGTGAGTCCACCCCTCACATTATATATACAGTATCTCCCATAAGTGAGTCCACCCCTCACATTATATATACAGTATCTCCCATAAGTGAGTCCACCCCTAACATTATATATACAGTATCTCCCATAAGTGAGTCCACCCCTAACATTATATATACAGTATCTCCCATAAGTGAGTCCACCCCTCACATTATATACAGTATCTCCCATGAGTGATTCCACCCCTCACATTATATATACAGTATCTCCCATAAGTGAGTCCACCCCTCACATTATATATACAGTATCTCCCATAAGTGAGTCCTCCCCTCACATTATATATACAGTATCTCCCATAAGTGAGTCCATCCCTCACATTATATATACAGTATCTCCCATAAGTGAGTCCTCCCCTCACATTATATATACAGTATCTCCTATAAGTGAGTCCACCCCTCACATTATATACAGTATCTCCCATAAGTGAGTCCACCCCTCACATTATATATAGTATCTCCCATAAGTGAGTCCACCCCTCATATTATATATACAGTATCTCCCATAAGTGAGTCCACCCCTCACATTATATATACAGTATCTGCCATAAGTGAGTCCACCCCTCACATTATATATACAGTATCTGCCATAAGTGAGTCCACCCCTCACATTATATATACAGTATCTGCCATAAGTGAGTCCACCCCTCACATTATATATACAGTATCTCCCATAAGTGAGTCCACCCCTCATATTATATATACAGTATCTCCCATAAGTGAGTCCACCCCTCACATTATATATACAGTATCTGCCATAAGTGAGTCCACCCCTCACATTATATATACAGTATCTCCCATAAGTGACTCCACCCCTCACATTATATATACAGTATCTCCCATAAGTGACTCCACCCCTCACATTATATATACAGTATCTCCCATAAGTGAGTCCACCCCTCACATTATATATACAGTATATCCCATAAGTGAGTCCACCCCTCACATTATATACAGTATATCCCATAAGTGAGTCCACCCCTCACATTATATATACAGTATCTCCCATAAGTGACTCCACCCCTCACATTATATATACAGTATATCCCATAAGTGAGTCCACCCCTCACATTATATATACAGTATATCCCATAAGTGAGTCCACCCCTCACATTATATACAGTATATCCCATAAGTGAGTCCACCCCTCACATTATATATACAGTATCTCCCATAAGTGACTCCACCCCTCACATTATATATACAGTATCTCCCATAAGTGACTCCACCCCTCACATTATATATACAGTATCTCCCATAAGTGAGTCCACCCCTCACATTATATATACAGTATCTCCCATAAGTGAGTCCACCCCTCACATTATATACAGCATCTTCCATAAGTGACTCCACCCCTCACATTATATATACAGTATATCCCATAAGTGAGTCCACCCCTCACATTATATATACAGTATCTCCCATAAGTGAGTCCACTCCTCACATTATATATACAGTATCTCCCATAAGTGACTCCACCCCTCACATTATATATACAGTATCTCCCATAAGTGAGTCCACCCCTCACATTATATATACAGTATATCCCATAAGTGACTCCACCCCTCACATTATATATACAGTATCTCCCATAAGTGAGTCCACCCCTCACATTATATATACAGTATCTCCCATAAGTGAGTCCACCCCTCACATTATATATACAGTATCTCCCATAAGTGAGTCCACCCCTCACATTATATGTACAGTATATCCCATAAGTGAGTCCACCCCTCACATTATATATACAGTATATCCCATAAGTGAGTCCACCCCTCACATTATATACAGTATATCCCATAAGTGATTCCACCCCTCACATTATATATACAGTATCTCCCATAAGTGACTCCACCCCTCACATTATATATACAGTATCTCCCATAAGTGAGTCCACCCCTCACATTATATATACAGTATATCCCATAAGTGAGTCCACCCCTCACATTATACAGTATATCCCATAAGTGAGTCCACCCCTCACATTATATACAGTATCTCCCATAAGTGACTCCACCCCTCACATTATATACAGTATCTCCCATAAGTGAGTCCACCCCTCACATTATATATACAGTATCTCCCATAAGTGAGTCCACCCCTCACATTATATATACAGCATCTCCCATAAGTGAGTCCACCCCTCACATTATATACAGTATCTCCCATAAGTGAGTCCACCGCTCATATTATATATACAGTATATCCCATAAGTGAGTCCACCCCTCACATTATATACAGTATATCCCATAAGTGAGTCCACCCCTCACATTATATATACAGTATCTCCCATAAGTGAGTCCACCCCTCACATTATATATACAGTATCTGCCATAAGTGAGTCCACCCCTCACATTATATATACAGTATCTCCCATAAGTGACTCCACCCCTCACATTATATATACAGTATCTCCCATAAGTGACTCCACCCCTCACATTATATATACAGTATCTCCCATAAGTGACTCCATCCCTCACATTATATACAGTATATCCCATAAGTGAGTCCACCCCTCACATTATATACAGTATCTCCCATAAGTGAGTCCACCCCTCACATTATATGTACAGTATATCCCATAAGTGAGTCCACCCCTCACATTATATATACAGTATCTCCCATAAGTGAGTCCACCCCTCACATTATATATACAGTATATCCCATAAGTGAGTCCACCCCTCACATTATACAGTATATCCCATAAGTGAGTCCACCCCTCACATTATATACAGTATCTCCCATAAGTGACTCCACCCCTCACATTATATACAGTATCTCCCATAAGTGAGTCCACCCCTCACATTATATATACAGTATCTCCCATAAGTGAGTCCACCCCTCACATTATATATACAGCATCTCCATAAGTGAGTCCACCCCTCACATTATATACAGTATCTCCCATAAGTGAGTCCACCGCTCATATTATATATACAGTATATCCCATAAGTGAGTCCACCCCTCACATTATATACAGTATATCCCATAAGTGAGTCCACCCCTCACATTATATATACAGTATCTCCCATAAGTGAGTCCACCCCTCACATTATATATACAGTATCTGCCATAAGTGAGTCCACCCCTCACATTATATATACAGTATCTCCCATAAGTGACTCCACCCCTCACATTATATATACAGTATCTCCCATAAGTGACTCCACCCCTCACATTATATATACAGTATCTCCCATAAGTGACTCCACCCCTCACATTATATATACAGTATATCCCATAAGTGAGTCCACCCCTCACATTATATATACAGTATCTCCCATAAGTGACTCCACCCCTCACATTATATATACAGTATCTCCCATAAGTGAGTCCACCCCTCACATTATATATACAGTATCTCCCATAAGTGAGTCCACCCCTCACATTATATATACAGTATCTCCCATAAGTGACTCCACCCCTCACATTATATATACAGTATCTCCCATAAGTGACTCCACCCCTCACATTATATATACAGTATCTCCCATAAGTGACTCCATCCCTCACATTATATACAGTATATCCCATAAGTGAGTCCACCCTCACATTATATATACAGTATCTCCCATAAGTGACTCCACCCCTCACATTATATATACAGTATCTTCCATAAGTGAGTCCAGCCCTCACATTATATACAGTATCTCCCATAAGTGACTCCACCCCTTACATTATATATACAGTATCTTCCATAAGTGAGTCCACCCCTCACATTATATATACAGTATCTCCCATAAGTGACTCCACCCCTCACATTATATATACAGTATCTCCCATAAGTGACTCCACCCCTCACATTATATATACAGTATATCCCATAAGTGACTCCACCCCTCACATTATATATACAGTATATCCCATAAGTGAGTCCACCCCTCACATTATATATATACAGTATCTCCCATAAGTGAGTCCATCCCTCACATTATATACAGTATATCCCATAAGTGACTCCACCCCTCACATTATATACAGTATCTCCCATAAGTGTGTCCACCCCTCACATTATATATACAGTATCTCCCATAAGTGAGTCCACCCCTCACATTATATACAATATATCCCATAAGTGAGTCCACCCCTCACATTATATATACAGTATCTCCCATAAGTGAGTCCACCCCTCACATTATATATACAGTATATCCCATAAGTGACTCCACCCCTCACATTATATATACAGTATATCCCATAAGTGACTCCACCCCTCACATTATATATACAGTATCTCCCATAAGTGACTCCACCCCTCACATTATATATACAGTATCTCCCATAAGTGACTCCACCCCTCACATTATATATACAGTATCTCCCATAAGTGACTCCACCCCTCACATTATATATACAGTATCTCCCATAAGTGACTCCACCCCTCACATTATATACAGTATCTCCCATAAGTGACTCCACCCCTCACATTATATACAGTATCTCCCATAAGTGACTCCACCCCTCACATTATATATACAGTATCTCCCATAAGTGATTCCACCCCTCACATTATATATACAGTATCTCCCATAAGTGATTCCACCCCTCACATTATATATACAGTATATCCCATAAGTGAGTCCACCCCTCACATTATAGATACAGTATCTCCCATAAGTGAGTCCACCCCTCACATTATATATACAGTATCTCCCATAAGTGATTCCACCCCTCACATTATATATACAGTATATCCCATAAGTGAGTCCACCCCTCACATTATATATACAGTATATCCCATAAGTGACTCCACCCCTCACATTATATATACAGTATCTCCCATAAGTGAGTCCACCCCTCACATTATATATACAGTATATCCTATAAGTGAGTCCACCCCTCACATTATATATACAGTATCTCCCATAAGTGACTCCACTCCTCACATTATATATACAGTATCTCCCATAAGTGAGTCCACCCCTCACATTATATATACAGTATCTCCCATAAGTGAGTCCACCCCTCACATTATATATACAGTATCTCCCATAAGTGACTCCACTCCTCACATTATATATACAGTATATCCCATAAGTGAGTCCACCCCTCACATTATATATACAGTATATCCCATAAGTGACTCCATCCCTCACATTATATATACAGTATATCCCATAAGTGACTCCACCCCTCACATTATATATACAGTATATCCCATAAGTGAGTCCACCCCTCACATTATATATACAGTATATCCCATAAGTGAGTCCACCCCTCACATTATATATACAGTATATCCCATAAGTGAGTCCACCCCTCACATTATATATACAGTATCTCCCATAAGTGAGTCCACTCCTCACATTATATATACAGTATATCCCATAAGTGACTCCACCCCTCACATTATATATACAGTATCTCCCATAGGTGAGTCCACCCCTCACATTATATATACAGTATCTCCCATAAGTGAGTCCACCCCTCACATTATATATACAGTATCTCCCATAAGTGAGTCCACCCCTCACATTATATATACAGTATCTCCCATAAGTGAGTCCACCTCTCACATTATATATACAGTATATCCCATGAGTGACTCCACCCCTCACATTATATATACAGTATCTCCCATAAGTGAGTCCACCCCTCACATTATATATACAGTATCTCCCATAAGTGAGTCCACCCCTAACATTATATATACAGTATCTCCCATAAGTGAGTCCACCCCTAACATTATATATACAGTATCTCCCATGAGTGAGTCCACCCCTCACATTATATATACAGTATCTCCCATAAGTGAGTCCTCCCCTCACATTATATATACAGTATCTCCCATAAGTGAGTCCATCCCTCACATTATATATACAGTATCTCCCATAAGTGAGTCCTCCCCTCACATTATATATACAGTATCTCCTATAAGTGAGTCCACCCCTCACATTATATACAGTATCTCTCATAAGTGAGTCCACCCCTCACATTATATATACAGTATCTCCCATAAGTGACTCCACCCCTCACATTATATATACAGTATCTCCCATAAGTGACTCCACCCCTCACATTATATATACAGTATCTCCTATAAGTGACTCCACCCCTCACATTATATATACAGTATCTCCCATAAGTGAGTCCACCCCTCCCATTATATATACAGTATCTCCCATAAGTGAGTCCACCCCTCACATTATATACAGTATCTCCCATAAGTGAGTCCACCCCTCACATTATATATACAGTATCTCCCATAAGCGAGTCCTCCCCTCACATTATATATACAGTATCTCCCATAAGTGAGTCCACCCCTCACATTATATATACAGTATCTCCCATAAGTGAGTCCACCCCTCACATTATATATACAGTATCTCTCATAAGTGAGTCCACCCTTCACATTATATATATACAGTATCTCCCATAAGTGAGTCCACCCCTCACATTATATATACAGTATCTCCCATAAGTGAGTCCACCCCTCACATTATATATACAGTATATACCATAAGTGACTCCACCCCTCACATTATATATACAGTATCTCCCATAAGTGACTCCACCCCTCACATTATATACAGTATATCCTATAAGTGACTCCACCCCTCACATTATATATACAGTATCTCCCATAAGTGAGTCCACCCCTCACATTATATACAGTATCTCCCATAAGTGAGCCCACCCCTCACATTATATATACAGTATCTCCTATAAGTGACTCCACCCCTCACATTATATATACAGTATCTCCCATAAGTGAGTCCACCCCTCACATTATATACAGTATCTCTCATAAGTGAGTCCACCCCTGACATTATATATACAGTATATCCCATAAGTGACTCCACCCCTCACATTATATATACAGTATCTCCCATAAGTGACTCCACCCCTCACATTATATATAGAGTATCTCCTATAAGTGACTCCACCCCTCACATTATATATACAGTATCTCCCATAAGGGACTCCAACCCTCACATTATATATACAGTATCTCCTATAAGTGACTCCACCCCTCACATTATATATACAGTATCTCCCATAAGGGACTCCACCCCTCACATTATATACAGTATCTCCCATAAGCGAGTCCACCCCTCACATTATATATACAGTATCTCCCATAAGTGACTCCACCCCTCACATTATATATACAGTATATCCCATAAGTGAGTCCACCCCTCACATTATATATACAGTATCTCTCATAAGTGAGTCCACCCCTCACATTATATATACAGTATCTCCCATAAGTGAGTCCACCCCTCACATTATATATACAGTATCTCTCATAAGTGAGTCCACCCCTCACATTATATATATACAGTATCTCCCATAAGTGAGTCCACCCCTCACATTATATGTACAGTATCTCTCATAAGTGAGTCCACCCCTCACATTATATATATATATACACAGTATCTCCCATAAGTGAGTCCACCCCTCACATTATATATATATATACAGTATCTCCCATAAGTGAGTCCACCCCTCACATTATATATACAGTATCTCTCATAAGTGAGTCCACCCCTCACATTATATATACAGTATCTCCTATAAGTGAGTCCACCCCTCACATTATATGTACAGTATCTCTCATAAGTGAGTCCACCCCTCACATTATATATATATATACAGTATCTCCCATAAGTGAGTCCACCCCTCACATTATATATACAGTATCTCTCATAAGTGAGTCCACCCCTCACATTATATATACAGTATATCCCATAAGTGAGTCCACCCCTCACATTATATGTACAGTATCTCTCATAAGTGACTCCATCCCTCACATTATATACAGTATCTCTCATAAGTGAGTCCACCCCTCACATTATATATACAGTATCTCTCATAAGTGAGTCCACCCCTCACATTATATATACAGTATATCCCATAAGTGAGTCCACTCCTCACATTATATATACAGTATCTCCCATAAGTGAGTCCACCTCTCACATTATATATACAGTATCTCCCATAAGTGAGTCCACCCCTCACATTATATACAGTATCTCCCATAAGTGAGTCCACCCCTCACATTATATATACAGTATATCCCATAAGTGAGTCCACCCCTCACATTATATATACAGTATATCCCATAAGTGATTCCACCCCTCACATTATATACAGTATCTCCCATAAGTGACTCCATCCCTCACATTATATACAGTATATCCCATAAGTGAGTCCACTCCTCACATTATATATACAGTATCTCCCATAAGTGACTCCACCCCTCACATTATATATACAGTATCTCCCATAAGTGAGTCCACCCCTCACATTATATACAGTATCTCCCATAAGTGAGTCCACCCCTCACATTATATATATAGTATCTCCCATAAGTGAGTCCACCCCTCACATTATATACAGTATCTCCCATAAGTGAGTCCACCTCTCACATTATATATACAGTATCTCCCATAAGTGAGTCCACCCCTCACATTATATACAGTATCT
This sequence comes from Hyla sarda, assembly GCF_029499605.1. Classification (NCBI taxonomy): domain Eukaryota; kingdom Metazoa; phylum Chordata; class Amphibia; order Anura; family Hylidae; genus Hyla; species Hyla sarda. Next base: position 45,508,541 of record NC_079193.1, read on the forward strand.
CCCATAAATGAGTTCACCCCTCACATTATATATACAGTATCTCCCATAAGTGAGTCCACCCCTCACATTATATATACAGTATATCCCATAAGTGACTCCACCCCTCACATTATATATACAGTATATCCCATAAGTGAGTCCACCCCTCACATTATATATACAGTATCTCCCATAAGTGAGTCCACCCCTCACATTATATATACAGTATATCCCATAAGTGAGTCCACCCCTCACATTATATACAGTATATCCCATAAGTGAGTCCACCCCTCACATTATATATACAGTATATCCCATAAGTGACTCCACCCCTCACATTATATACAGTATCTCCCATAAGTGAGTCCACCCCTCACATTATATATACAGTATCTCCCATAAGTGAGTCCACCCCTCACATTATATATACAGTATCTCCCATAAGTGAGTCCACCCCTCACATTATATATACAGTATATCCCATAAGTGACTCCACCCCTCACATTATATGTACAGTATCTCTCATAAGTGAGTCTACCCCTTATGTATATATATGTATTTATGTAATTTCTCCAAAAAGAAGGTGCAGCACTCCATATAAATCCAAGGTGCAAATTGATTCGCAGCAAAGTTTCAGATCACACAGGATCCTTTTTCAAGCTTATCAGATACACCCATTAGGGGGTAATATACAGTGACGGCTGTAAATGTTGGCACCCCTGACAGTTTTCAATAAAATGAAGTATTTCTCACAGAAAAGGATTGCCGTAACAAGTGTTTTGCTATACACATGTTTATTCCCGTTGTATGTATTCGAACTAAACCAAAAAAGGGAGGAAAAAAAAGCTAATTGGACATAATGTCACCAAACTCCAAAAATGGTCTGGACAAAATTATTGGCACCCTTTCAAAATTGTGGAAAAATAAGATAGTTTCAAGCATGTGAGGCTCCTTTAAACTCAAGTTGGGTAAGTAACAGGTGTGGGCAATATAAAAATCACACCTGAAAGCAGATAAAAAGGAGAGATGTTCACTTAGTCTTTGCATTGTGTGTCTGTGTGTGCCACACTAAGCATGGACAACAGAAAGAGAAGAAGAGAACTGTCTGAGGATCTAAGAACCGAAACTGTGGAAAAATATTAACAATCTCAAGGTTACAAGTCCATCTCCAGAGATCTAGATTTGCCTTTGTCCACAGTGCACAAAATTATCAAGAAGTTTACAACCCATGGCTCTGTAGCTAATCTCCCTGGGCGTGGACGGAAGAGAAAAATTGATGAAAGGTGTCAACGCAGGATAGTCCGGATGGTGGATGAGCAGCCCTAAACAAGTTCCAAAGATATTTAAGCTGTCCTGCAGGCTCAGGGAGCGTCAGTGTCGGTGTGAACTATACGTCAACATTTAAATGAAAAACGCTACGGCAGGAGACCCAGGAGGACCCCACTGCTGACACAGACCTAAAAAAGCCTACATTTTACCAAAATGAACTTGAGTAAGCCAAAATCCTTCTGGGAAAACGTCTCGTGGACAGATGAGACCAAGATAGCTCTTTTTGGTAAAGCCCATCATTCTACTGTTTACCGAAAACGGATTGAGGCCTACAAAGAAAAGAACACAGTACCTACAGTGAAATATGGTGGAGGTTCAATGATGTTTTGGGGTTGTTTTGCTGCCTCTGGCACTGGGTGTCTTGAATGTGTACAAGGCATCATGAAATCTGAGGATTACCAATGGATTTTGGGTCGCACTGTGCAGCCCAGTGTCAGAAAGCTGGATTTGCGTCCGAGATCTTAGGTCTTCCAGCAGAACAATGACCCCAAACATAGGTCAAAAAGCCCCCAGAAATGGACGGCAACAAAGCGCTGGAGAGTTCTCAAGTGGCAGCAATGAGTCCAGATCTAAATACCATTGAA